>NW_008330327.1:1374290-1384570 GCF_000622305.1 Nannospalax galili
GCATGTGTGTGTGTGCATGTGTGTGTGTATGTGTGTGTGTGCATGTGTGTGTGTGTGTGGGTGTGTGTGGGTGTGTGTGTGCGTGTGTGTGTGTGTGTGTGTGTGTGTATATAAGTGTGTGTGAGTATGTGTTTAGAGATGTAGAAACTGAATGCAGGAAAATACTCTGTCCTTGCATACTTCATTTAAACCTTATTGTAACTATTTCAGGAAGCCACAAAACAAACCATACAAGATGTATTACTACAGGCTGTTTTTTTGTTATGTGGAACATTTGGGGAGAGACTTTTCTCTGCCACATAAAGAAATTTATGTACTGTAGAAAAATTTCTTAGACACAGTGCCAGTGAGGAAAGAGATCCGCTTTGCCCCCTTTTGCTTGTTGGGATAATTGTTCATTGCTATCAGATATAGCCACACAAAACACACTGGCCTTACACCTATAATCTGTCCATCGTCTCTGAAGAAATTTTTACAGGGGTGGTTTGTATATGCAACTCACTGACTTTCTCTCTCTCTCTTTCAGTATATATTTCCCACTGATTAGAAAACAGTAAAAATATAAAGCAAAAATGTTTGAATTTACAAATGTTAAAAGTTAAGTAAACCATCACCTTTGAATTTCTGAGATTTAAACACCTCCCAGTCAATACCCACTATCTGTGTCAGCAGATTTAAAAGAAAAAGCAAATAAAGCAGTCTAGACACTGATCTGTGTTGTGCTGTTTACCAAAGTGCAGGGCATGAAGCTCATTAGTAGTTCATGATGGAGTCTTCGTTGAAGCAGATTCCCTTCAAAACCAAACTCAACCAAAGCAAGCACATCTTCCTCATTAGCCCATTTGTGATTTTTACTGGTTTTGCTCTTGGTCCATCAGCTCATCTTTTCTTGAAGTCTGAGATCCAACTCCATCATCTCTCTGTTCCTTTCCTGTTGGGTCTGAGGAACCTGAAATCTTGTTCATCTGGTATGATGTTATTACTTTCGATATTTTCTCTGTCTTGTGAAATTCTATGAAATCTATCATAGCTACAAAGGTAATTAACATTGCGTTCTTTGCCTTAGATAGTCAGTTAAGAGTGGCTAACACTGCTGAGGACTGTGAGGTTTTACTCATTCTGTCTCTTCTAGTATATTCTTCAGGGGTTTGCCATAAGTCCTAGGGGAATTTCACAGCTTCTGCTTAGCTTTTGTATGACACTCTCTTTCTCTTTGAATTGCTGATAGAAGCACAGGTTTTTTAGTGAGACTGTTTAACTGACTTCATAGATGATAATGGATATTCAAAATACCATTATGAGAACTGAACAAAACTGTTTTTGTAAATCTTCACCACGAGGTGTTAAGTGCATTACACCCATGCCTTCCTCTCCTTCCTTCCATGTATTCGTCTTTGTTCAGTGGAGCATATAATTCTCAAGTGTGGAGCACTCTTTTTTCTCATAGGGTCTGTGCTCTACTTGTTCCCATAGGTATGACAAATATTCCCTGGCTTCTCTTTATCGTTACATTAGGGAATTTTCTAAATATCTTCAAAATTCAATGTTGATACCTAAAGATAAGTGACATCATTTTAAACTACCAGCACAATCTCTTGGTGGAACATTTTTAAAAACAATGTGCCTAACTAACCCTTGATTTTCAAGAAACTCCATTATTTATATTTGAGCTTTCTTTGAAATAAAATATTTTCCTATAAGAATATGGGAATTTTTCAAGAAAATAAGCTTATGAAACTCTTAAATTATACCAGAGACTCTTCTTTGAACAAGCTCTATCGTTGAACCCACAGAACATTGTACCGTAGAGAAATCTGGTACAATTCCTTCTAGTAGCTCATTAGGAATCCTGGTTAGAAGTAACTACATTTTTTTCTGTGACAAGAACCAAGGATTCACCAATAAATAAACTGTGGCTTTAGAATTCATTAATTTTTTTGTGCTTAGCATCATTTAACTTCAGATAATAATGTTACTGTTTAATGCTACTTGTGATTGATGATGACTGTTTGGTACATGACACAAAAACCTATGAGGTAGGTTGGAACAGCAATTACTTACATTTTACAGATGAAGAAGCTGAAATACAGAGGCTAAACAATTTGTCTTATTTAATACATGTAGTATGATATGGAGGCAGGATTTGAACCTTGACCAACTGGCTTCAGATATTGTGTCAGTTACAATTAATGTGTTACCACACAGTCCCTTGATCTACCTCTGGTTTCATCTGAACTAGTGATACTTAATTTCCAGAACACTTACAACTTCAAACTATAAACTTTAATATCTATACTTGTCAACTTGAGAACTTAGTCTATAAGGTGCCTTAGAAGCTATACTCCTCACTGTGAAAGTTTCTCTGGATGCCTTTTGAGGGCTTTCTTAGCTTCCATGTGGGGAAGCTGAGAGGTGACCAATCTTTTATACCTCCAGAGTGAGCTCTGTGGAAGATGAATGTAGGGATGACTACCCTGGTCTCTCATGTCTTGGGGGGCATGTTCTGAGATATACTCCAAAATGTTTGCTCAAGGATCCCAAATGACACGAAACTCCTGTTACTCTCATTAATATACTTTGGTCTCGCTATCCCTTTTCTTCATCTGTAAATCGTTCAATCATGTCTACAGGGTTTGATTTTGAAGTAAAGCAAACCAGAAGAGAATGCTGTCGAGTTAACATGCTACGTTGCGTTTCCAAAATCTTGCTTCCTTTCTTTATCTTCTCTCTGTATTCCCCTTGTGAATTAAGATACTTAGTAGATGTAACAGTAAGGCAATCCATCATTAAGAGTTTCAAGAATGACATGCATTTCTCTCATATAATATTCTAGAAACAGGAGCTGATTCATGACGACAAGGCAACTTCCTGAGGACGTCTTTCAGGACTACACACCTTGTCTGTTTGGAGTATCAACAATGTCATAGTCCTCACGTTTATGCTGGTTCACATTTCTGCCAAGGGAAATGTAGCCCAGAAATGACTTAATCCTCCCAACTTATTCCTCTAAAGAGCTACAGGTGAGCGCAGGGCACCCTGGGAAGAGGGTGGAGCCTAGCAGGGCAGGAGATTGGAATGAATGGAGGAAGAGGTGTGTGGCTGCAGTGGAAAATGGCCAGGGTGTCCCACAAGCATGGAAGCAAGATGGGGCAGTTACAGACCTGGGGTGAGACCACGGGCCCACGGGGCATGGGCAAAAGCTAATGGGGACTGTGGGTAGGGTACAGAAGCAATCAGAATGAGTGTTGTGAGGCGCCATGTGGTTTCCTTGTAAGTCACCCCATACTCCCTACCATAAGGTAATGCCAAAACTAAAAATATCTTATGTTAGACTGTGAGCCTGGGGCCTTGGGAGGGAGCCTCCCAAGAAGGGAAGAGGGGAAAAAACTTAGGGCGACAAAATTGGCATAGTCCAGCCCAGATAAATGAACTGCAGAAGTCCAGGAAGAACTTGGGGATGTGGGCCTGGGAAGGTGGTGTGTTTCCAGCAGTGGTGTCTGGTCAGCCAGGTTCAGATTCCCAAATCCAGAAGGGTGGAGATGGGCAACCCATCCAGGAGAAGCTGGCAGGAACCCAAGGGAGAGGGCAACCAAACCCCATATGCTTAATGGGCTTAGCAATAGTCAAGTTGGTTATACAATGGATTATAAACTATGTAACTAAAAAGGTGCCAACCACACAGAAGCATGGGCCACAGCTGTGCTGTAAATGTGGGGAAGTAGTCCAGTTGCAGGTATGTGAAGATTTGTTAAAGGTTGTAGAAGGGCTAGAAAAACTTTTACAGGCCTTGGACATAAGCAGGGAACCCAGAGAGGGGGCGTGGCCACTTTGCATAATAAAAGATTTGCCCAAGGCAGGGGAAGCTGGAAAAGTTAGGGAGGTGCTGGCAGATTCAGTTGCAGAGCTTGATAGAGGAAAAAAAAACAAGGCATTTTAACTTGTGTGAGGTTAGGGAACCAGGGCCAAAGATTCAGGAAAAAAGACAATAATGAAAAAAGAAAGTACCTAAAAATGAAAGTAGCTAAAGCGGCCCCTCAGAGTCAACCTTTGGTACAAAAAGAAAAAAAAAGCTAACAGTGCTGTAGCTCGGAAATACTCCACACTGGAACTGTAAAAACTAGAAAAAACTTACAAGCAAGCAACCAAAGAGCCCCTCACCATGTAGCTTGTGAGGGTATGGGACATGGCAGCAAATAACATAAGTCTAAGTCCTTCAGAAGCTTCACAGCTGAGTTATATAACCACCCATCGGTCCTTATGATATAGGCTGTTCAACCTAGGCCAATGCAGGGGGGAGCAGTCCTTAATGGGATTGCTGGTAGAAGGCATTAAACATACATGTCATCACCAAGGGAAACTCCCATAATTAACAGAAGCTGGAGAACTATAAAGGAGACACAGGCATTACTGAGAGAACTAAGTATGAGAAAATCAATACATTATGCCCGGTTCCCTGGGTCAGATAAAACTATGTTCACCAGAGATATAAAGGAAATCTTAAATAAACTGGGACCTTGAGAATGCTGTAGAGCTTTAATGGTTTTGCTAAGCTCTTTAATGGGACAGGGTCTTTGTAAAGTGAGAGAAGTTTTAGCAGATCTAAGTGACTCTGAAAATGTGTAAAACATGCCTGTAAAATAACACAACACCCTACAAGGGACATAGAAAAGACCAAAAAGAAGAAATGATCCATTTGGGTTACTCAAAGACAAATGTGTCAAGACTTATGTCGAGCCCAAATTCCCAAAGAAAAAAATTGATAAAAAACCAAATTCAGTACTAAGGAGTTTCTGGATGGCTTTAAAACTGGAGGAACAGTTTACAAAAGGCATTCAAAGGATAAAAAGTGCCCCAGGGTGGTTAAGGGTCCCCAAAGATTGAAAAAGTTGAATTTCTCTCCTGATAAAGGCTTTACTAGGGGTGGGGGCAGTTTTTCCCAACCAAGGCCTCCCCCAGTAGCCAGGTATGGTCAATGGAGAGACAACAGATATGGCTATAACCAGGAGGCAGACCCAGGGCCTGCCTGACTCAGGGAACCAACAGGTGCAGCAGGGACAGGAGAAACCCCCTGCCTCCTTAGTCCACTGCAGGGTCAGGGAACTAGAGCCAGCACACGTAAGTATATCAAGTATAAAAGAATACAAAGAGACTCCATGTAAATCCCCAGAATTTGGAATGACTCCAAAGGGATAACTAAATATAGTAAAGAACCAACCAAATTAATGCCTATTACCCATGCTATACCTAACAAAGAGTTATGGAGAAAACAATTACTACAAATAGATAAATCCTTCCATATTGTGTTAAACCTTGTCTATAAGTGATTTAATATATGATGTTAACCTTTGAGTGTTTTACAGATGTGAAACCCATTTGAAAGATACCTGAAGAAACAAAGGCCAGCTATAGCCGTAAGAGTCTTGGGAGTGTTATGGTTGGTAAGATAAAAACAGAGGCTCCCAAACTATACAACTATTAAGAAAATCTGGAGTACCAGGGGTGGATTGCCCCCCTATGAGCTGTTGGTCAGAGAGAGATCCTAGACGTCCTCAAATTCACCAAGGCTATTACCACTAATGTTGGTTGTACACTAGACAGGTCGGTAAGGCCGTGTTGCTGATGACAGTGCATGATGTGAGGATGGAGTAGAAGAGATGGAGCTGAGACTAAGCCAAAATCTCCATGCCACTGGGTAAATAGCTTTCATAGTGCTAGAAGGCGCTATGCAGATGGTTAGGGAAGAAAGTTTCCCCTATAAGTCTACTCAACATTGGACCCTGTGTGTTGCACATGCCAAGCAATGCCTGCAAGTGCAATAATGGCTCAACTAACAAACATATAACGGACAAATTTCTAATTGGATAAGGCCTGCTAATAGGGGTGGAACACACATCTGGTGCTGTAGTCCAGGCCAACCCCCTATGTCATGGAATGCTACAGGCCCTAGTGGAGAAGCCATCACAAGTATACTGTTTAATGAATATAGTACACCTACGGGGATATCTTCTAGGCATTTGTATTTAGATTCATGTTTGTTTAGACTGTGTCTATTTCCTCCCATTTGTCTTTATAGTAGAAGAAACACCACTGAGATAGATCAGCGGCCACATCTTGAAGTCAAATGACAGGGAGGCCAAAGAAGTCACGATCTTGCCATGATACAGGAGAGATCATCCTACATCTGTCACCCCGCCAAGGCTCAGCAACCCTTGAGGAAGATTGGTGGAAAGATTGTAAGAGCAGAGGAAAGGGGTGGAGTGTAGCCTGGAAACAACTTATTCTGCCTGACTTATTCCTTTGAAGAGCTAGTGGTGAGCACAGGGTACCCTGGGAAGAAGGATGGAGCCTAGTTTGGTGGGAGATTGGAAGAACAGAGGAGGAGGTGTGTGGCCACTGCAGAAAATGGCCAGGGTATCCTGCAAGCATGGAAGCGAGATGGCAGTTACAGACCTGGGGTGAGACTGCAGGCCACAGGGTGTGGGTGAAAGCTAATGCAGACTGTGGGCACCACGCAGTAAGTCACCCCACACCCCTACCATGAAAGAAACACCAAAACTGGTGAGCCTGGGGCCTTTGGAGGGAGCCTCCCAAGAAGGAGGGAGGGTAAAAAATTAGGGTGACAGGAGGAAAAAGAAGAAAACGTGGCTTTGATTGATACACAGTAAGAGAGCCAAATATAGCTGCAAAGATGGCTGAGAAACGGAATTTGTATATGAATAACTCTGCCTCTGCTAACATTCATGAAAGTAGAGCCTCAGGAAAATTAAAAGTTGGTTGAAAAATAACATCCCTATGTATTCGTTTCCTATTTTACATATTTATATATGTTCTTTGCTTCATGTAGACTTTCATTGGTCTGTCGTAAGTTGGTTTCTTCTGCTAGAATATAAAGGTATTGGGGCTAGTGACCAATAAAAATATTGTTGAGAGACAATATTAATAGCTGAATAGCTTGAATGACTGTAATATTCACCAAATATCCCATTGTCAGTAATATACTAACTGCACATGTCCACAACGATGAACTTTGAAAATTTGTGTAAATTCAACTACTTTTGTATTTGAAAGGATGCCCTTTGTGAGTTTTTAATCTAGTATATAATGATTCAAGAGGAACTTTTTTCCAAGTAATTATTTTTCTTTCCTCAAGAGTATTTTAATATATTTATTCTTATATTTAGGCTTGTATTTGAATGAATGTATACAATTTATAGCATTCTAATCTCTATTAACTTTCAAGCATAAACATACACTGATAACTTTGATTCCTCTGCTTTGCTAGTTTGTAGCCCATGGCAATTGACTGGGCACAGCTGCAAAAGAGAATTAGATGCCACATTCATTTTCTGAGGCTATTGTTTAAAAAATTATCACAAACCCAATAACTGAAAAACACAGAAGTTCATTCTCTCCATCTGGAGGCAAGAAATCTGAAGTTGCCATGGCCGTTCTCTCCCTGGAGACTCTACCAGTCCACCTGTTCTTTGCCTCTTTGGCTTCTGGTAACTGTCATGGAATTCCTGGTATGTGAATGGTTTTCAGATTGTGTTTTCCTCCTGGGGTCTTTGTCTTATTCATGCGTACTAACACGCCTGTTTTAAATTGGATTCTTTTCTTTGTGTGTATATCAAACATGCCTATGTTTTCCTCATAAAGACACTATTGAATTTAGATATCAATGATATCTAAGACAACTCAGGGTGATCTTCATTTTTAAGATCCTTAGCTTAATTATACCTGAAATGGCCTTCCTTTCCAATTAGGGGAACTGGTTTCAGAAATTATACATAAATATCTGTTTACTTTCTGTTTGTTTGCTTTGAGTGGTAGGGAAATTTTTATTTTAAATTCACAACACACCCTCTGTGTCCATCCCATATGAAAAATTCACTCATTCCTTCCCAACATCTCCAAAAGTCTCAGCACATTGCAGCATTGGCTCAATTGAACTTCTCATGCTGATCTCATAAACTCAGAATTCCCAAACACGGTTAACTCAATCAAAAATACTTACATGCAGGCTGGAAAGATGACTCAGCAATTAAGAGCACTGACTGCTCTTGTGGAGAACCCAGGTCTGAGTCCCAGCACCCACATGGTGACTAACAACCATCTGTAACTCCAGTTTCAGGGGATCTGATGCCCTCTTCAGACCTCTGCAGGCACTGCATGACGCTGGTGCACCTACCTACATGCAGGCATTACACTCATACACATAACATAAAAAAAAAATAATAATAAAATTACACTTTGTATGATCCTCCCTGGAGAAACACTTCTCTCCATCTCTGTACCTTTAAAACTAAAAAAAGAAAAAAAAAAGAAAAACAATTAAGCTATCTGATTAAAAAAATACAGTGGTGAGCCAGGCCCTGGTAGCTCAAGCCTTTAATCCCAGCACTCAGGAGGCAGAGGCAAGGGGATCTTTGTGAGTGTGAAACCAGCCTGGTCTACATAGTGAGTTCCAGGCTAGCTGGGGCTACCGGGAGACCCTGTCTCAAAAGGAAAAAAAAAAAAATACAGTGGTAAGATAGGCACAGAATTCTATAATATGTCTAAAGACCAGCAAAATAACAGGTGTGATTATAGCACTCTGTGGCTCAGTTGTAAACTTCTGCTTGAAGGAAGAGCAATGGCAAGGACTTCTTAGGGAGAGGTGGAACAGTTTTGATGGTTGGCTGGAGAAATTAATGACATTTTTTCTTAGGATGGGAAGGCCAGTAGCTCGTCTAACTTGGAGGAGTTGCTTTGAAGAACAATCCCTTCCTAACAGAAATGACAACTTTTGTATCCGGGGCAGTGGGAAAAGGTTCAGAGAGTGGACAATGTGTTGTGGAATTAAGGCTAGGCATGGTATTCTCAGAAGTGCGTAGAAAGAGGAATGCTTGCTCTTCGATATTAAATTGTATTAATTTCTATATTTATATTTCTTGAACCATCAGCAAAAGTGTACTGCATGTACTAACCTTGTGAGGTGTTTTACAGGCGGCTGAATAGTTAACACCAGGGCTTGTGGTATAAAGTGGGAAAGGGCGGCACTTAAGACAAGCTGAAAAGAGACAGTAAGTAAATAAAGGGCAAGCTTAGAAATTTACTCACTGCTAACAAAAGACCAAAGGTCTAGAACAGAACTCAAAATAGTAATACCAGTGTCAGTATCCTCAAGTGAATCTCGTTTTTTGAGGGATTCCTTGATTATCATTTGCCTAGGTACAATTACTAATTCAGTGGTTAGGCTACACAACTCTTTCTGTCAGAAATACATCTTCAGAGGCATAAGATGGCCATCAAAAGCTAAGTTACATTCCTCCCAAGGCTGTAATATCATCAGTCAACACAATGGTATTATCAAAATAACAGAACCATACTTTTGTATTCTCTTGCTTTTTTAAAAATGACTTCTCAGATGTGTCCAAAGAAATAGTCACAGTAGAATTTTGATAAAAATATTGTGATAAAAAGTAAAAGTTTAGTGCTCAATATGTGGCATTTAACATGGGATCAGAGGGCTCGAAGTGTAGCACAATAATATAGGATATGGTAGGTGGGCTTGAGGACCTGGGTTCAATCCCCAGCACAAAAACAAAAATAGTTGCAGTGTTACAAATGTTGTGCAAGGTACTTTGGGATAGAGAAACTTATTTCAAAATTCTTTAGTTCATATTTAATACTACTAAGGCCCATATCTAATAATCTGAATTTCGATCTTCATTTTTAGTGTTGACCAGGTAGCCATGTGTGGTAGTAAAGGCCAGCAATGATATTGGGGTCTAAAAGAAGTTGGGTGTGTCTTAGATGTAACAAAGTCTGGAATGTGACAAGGAAAGAAGAGAAAGCTCAGGGTTGAGTTTCCTGCACCCACCCCATGTTTACCTGTGGCGTGAAGAGGCTCCCAAGGTAGTGGAGCTTTTGGCTGTGAAACTTGTCAGAACAGAGCAGATTTAAGGACCACATGGAGTTCTGTCCAAATGAGAGTCAAGTCACAGCTGTCGAGCTCGAGTTTCTGCTGTGCCTTGAAAACCAAAGAAGGGCAAGTGCCACTCTTGCAGAAGACTATAGCATGACAGACAGAAAGGGCAGGCCTGGGTTGCCATGGGGCTGCTGCCAGGAGGGCACACAAGAGAAGAGTGTCACTGACTTTGAGAATGAAAGGCGGGGTTCCAAATAAAAATCTCAAAACTTTTTAAGTTACAGTTTTGTCCTGGGTTGTATCCATAACACATGTAGTGTGTGGTCTGCATGTTGGAGACATCTTTAAGAAACATTTTGAAACACTAATA
>NW_008330327.1:1384620-1385129 GCF_000622305.1 Nannospalax galili
AGAGAATAGTTGGAAGCATTTTCTTGAAGCATTTGAGAGTAAGTTGTTAATGTTACTGCATCACTTCCTAATATTGTATCCAATTCCTTCAAACTATGGAATTCTGCAGCATAAATATGATGTAAATAGAATCAGTGATGGGATTGCTACTCTCTAATCAGTTCCACTCAAGTATTTCCAGCCGTTCCAATTGGGTCTTTGAGACGGATGTAATCCCCGCTCCCCGTCCGAATTTCCTAGTTATCCAATAATGTCTTCTACAGGAAATACATCAACTGACTGTCTTCTTTGCAATTAGTTTTTGGTTTCATTGCATTCCTGGATCTGTCTCTCCACCTTTTGTGGCATTTCTGTAGATCACAGTGCATTATTTTAAGTAATTCCTGTTAATTTGGGTTAGCCTAGTAGTTCCTTGTGGTTGAATTTGGATTTAGCAGGACTATCACTGAAGTAAATGTGTTCTCATTTCAACCTAGGACATTGCCTTCTATAGTCTGAAATTTTGTATA
>NW_008330327.1:1385297-1386105 GCF_000622305.1 Nannospalax galili
TCAATGGCATTACAACAGCATTTATATATTCAATAACAATTTCCATAGCTAAGATGCATCTCTTTCAAAACTGGCTGTAAACTTTTAGGTTTATAGTTGAATTAATACAGTTATACAATATTGTACTCCATATAAACCCTATAGGACATAAAATTAAATGAGGTTTTAAACTTTGAAAAAGATCTCCATTTCATTATTAAAATACACACTTTCATACAGAAAAATTCATTTTTAATGCAACTGACATTAAGATGTTTGCACATGCGTTTCTAATCTCTATATATCTGATTATTACTAGTCACAGTCGGTTAGTTTCTGAGCTCCTTGGCATCTGAACATGGATATAAAGTAATCAGGTAGATTTCAATAATCCCTGCTACAGTCTGCTGTGTTGTCTGCACCCCAGCCGTTCCCCACTACTTGTCCTTCTGGTGAATCTAGTCAGCCTATCTAGAGGTCTTTGTTTTAGGAGAGTAGCTGTTCCTCATCTAGCAGTAATCAGTTGTCTATATTCCTTTGGACAAGACTGAAGTCTACTGTTCATTTTCCTAGTTCTATGCTGGGTTGCTATCTGGGAATCCCTTTGGCCACCCTGGCCAACAACTCAGAAGGAGATATCGCCTGTCTGGCATTGTTGCTTGCTATGTAGCCTCTAACTATACATATATTCTCTTATGAAATTATATTGGCCCCTTTAACCTTTGGTTATACTTTCCTTTTGGGTGTTTAAGACCATGCAGGTGGTCCATATAAACCGATTTATTTTTACTCTTAAGGTCGTTTAAGGATCTGTTCCTCAGGGGTCACA
>NW_008330327.1:1388312-1388407 GCF_000622305.1 Nannospalax galili
TTAGTATAACAGTTTCTAGTTCCACCCATTTACCTGCAAATTTCAATTCCATCTTTCTTTACTGCTGAGTAAAACTCCATCGTATAAATGAACCA
>NW_008330327.1:1388466-1390477 GCF_000622305.1 Nannospalax galili
CTCTGAGATATATATATATATTTTTTGCAGTTATTGTGAAGAGGAGTATTTCCATGTGCTCTTTCTCTGACTGCTTGTCATTGGTATATAGAAAATGCACATATGTCTCTGCAGTAGATGAGCTCTTTGGGTATAAGCCAAGGAGTGGTATAACTGGGTCAAATGGTAGGTTCATTTTTAGTTTTTTAAGAGTTCTCCACACTGTTGGGGTGGAATTTTTGGCGTCACTTAGATATAATATCATGTCATCTGCAAAAAGGGATAATTTGATCTCTTCTTTTCCAATTATTACTCTTTTGATTTCCTTCTCTTGTCTTATTGATCTTGCAAGAGTTTCCAGTACTAAGTTAAAGAGAAGTGGGGATAGTGGTCAGCCTTCTCTGTTCCTGATTTCAATGGGAATGCTTCCAGTTTTTCTCCATTTAGAATGATGTTGGCTGTGGGTCTCCTTAGTCCAATCTTTTAATTGTATTGCTTCTTGTCTTGGTTCTTTGTTTTTTGAGTTCGTTATAAATTCTGGTAATTAAACCTCTGTCAGATGTGTGCAATTCCCTCTAGGAATTTGAACAGAAATGCTTGTTGAACTTTGTCAAAGGCCTTCTCTGCGTCTATTGAGATGACCATGTAGTTCTTGTCTTTGAGTCCATTTATATGATTTATGATGTTTATTGACTTACATATATTGAACCATCCCTGCATCTCTGGGATAAAGCCCACTTGATCATGGTGGATGATCTTTTCAATGTGTGTCTTATGTGGTTTTCAATTATCTTGTTGAGAATTTTTGAAGCTATGTTCATTAAGGATATGGGTCGATAGTTTTCTTTTTTGGTGGTAACTTTACCTGGCTTTGGTCTTGGAATTGACTTTTGTCAGTTTTCACCCTGAGGTGAAAGATAGGGGTTTAGTTTCATTCTTCTACAAGTGGAGATCCAGTTTTGTCAGCACCACTTGCTGAACATGCTGTCTTTCCTCCAGTGAATATTCTTGGCCCCTTTGTCAAATATCAGGTGGCTGAAATTGCATTTACTCATATTTGGGTCTTCAATTTTGTTCCATTGGTCTATGGGTCTATTTCTATGCCAGTACCATATTGTTTTTATGACTATAGCTCTGTAGTAGAGCTTAAAATATGGTATAGTAATCCCCCAGTGTTGCTCTTTGTGCTCAGGGTTGCTTTGGCTATCCAGGGTCTTTTGTGCTTCCACATGAATTTTAAGATGTTTTTAAAAATTCCATAAAGCAAAGTCAATCTCCCAGCCCCCACATCTTGTTCTCCTTCTAGCCTTGGGCACAGGCCTGCTTCTGCTCTTAGCTCCCCAGATCTCTGGATTACCCTCTTAGTTCATACCCACCCACTGCATCCTGATTCCCTTAACCCATATCAGCTCAATTCTTCAGTCTAGTTTCTTAGAGCCTTCACAGCTTCTCCCCATCCCCAACTTGCCTTTGCACACCTGAGAGCAGCATTCTATCCTGGCTCTCTGCCACCCCAACTTGTCTTGAATTCCTTAGACCAGCCTTCGTCCCTGGTAAGTCTAATCCTGTCCATAGTGCCTTGACTCCAGTACAACCTGAGAAACTCCAGTCTTCCATACCCCACATCCTGTTCTCCCTCTTGCCTTGAGCACAGGCCCACTTTTGTTCTTAGCACCCCATATATCACTACCCTCTTAACTCTGTGAGGTGGTGAAGTTACCAAATCATGCCTTCTCCATCCCCCTACATTAAATCCAACTACAGCCCCTCCCATTCATACAGGTTAGACTTCCCTGCCCTTTAGTAGGGGCCCAGACTTTGCAAACTGCCTGAGATCACCTGAATCCAACCTCCACCTAGCAAGCTTCCCAAATTCTCAACATAGGGTTCTCAAAAGAAGAAATAAAGATCACTAAGAAACATCTTAAAAAGTGTTCAAATGTGTTAGTAATTAGTGAAATGCAAATTAAAACCACTTTAAAATTTCATCTTACCCCAGTCAGAATGGCTATAAGGGGCTCAGACCTTAAGA
>NW_008330327.1:1390870-1391593 GCF_000622305.1 Nannospalax galili
GATTTTTCTTTCCCCTTCAACTATAATAGACATTTTGGCTGGGTATAGTAGTCAGGGTTGGCATCTGTGGTCATTTAAAACTGGGAATACTTTTGTCTAGGCTCTTCTGGCTTTCATAGTTTACACTGAAAAGTCAGCTATAATCCTAATGGGTTTTCCTTTATATGTGACTTGTTGTTTGTCTTTTGCAAGTTTCAGAATTGTGTCTTTGTTTTGTATGTGTAGTGTTTTTACTATGACGTGCCATGGAGAGTTTCTTTTGTGGTCCTGTCTGTTTAGTGTTCTATATGTTTCCTGTATTTGTATGGGCATGTCTTTCTTTCATTTTGGGAAATTTTCTTCCAGGGTTCTGTTGAAGATCTGGTCCATGCCATTATCTTCGGATTCTTCTTCTTCCTGTATGCCTGTTATTCATAAGTTTGCTCTTTTTATGGTGTCACACAATTCTTGCATATTCCATTCTTGTGATTTCTTAAATTTTTCATAATCTTTGCTTGAGTGGTCTAGTTCGTCCACTTTGTCTTCCAGACTTGATACTCTGTTTTCCATTTCATTCATCCTATTGGTGAGGCTTTCCCCTACTGTTTCTAGTTGGCTTATTGAATGTTTCACTTCATTCTTCATTTCAGTCTGAGTGTTCTTCAATATTTCTCTTTTCTGAATTTATTCAGAAGTTTATCCATATCTTCTTTTAGTTCTTTTATTTGCTTGTTTATTTTGCTT
>NW_008330327.1:1392853-1396543 GCF_000622305.1 Nannospalax galili
CGGAGATGGGAGGGTGAATGAGGCTGGGGCAGTCAAGGCGCGGAGGGTGCGATGGACTAACCCTGGAGAGAGGCCTGAGGTGTGGCTGGTCCTTCAGGCCCAGGGAAGCAGAGGGAGGTGAGCTTATTCATTATTTTTATTTTATGTGCATTAGTGTATTGCTTGCATGTATGTGAGTGCACCCATGTCATGCAATACCATGGAGGTCAGAAGAGGGCTTCAGATTCCCCTGGAACTGGAGTTAAGGATGGTTCGTAGCCACCATGTGGGTGCTGGGAATTGAACCTGGTCCTTTGCAAGAGCAGTTAGTGCTCTCAACGGGTGAACCATCTCTCCAGCCCCTCTATATCTTCTTTAAGGAAGTGACTCTAGATAGGCTGAATAGAATCCAGTGGATGAACTTGCACTGAGGGGTACCTAGATAGAAATGCTTGACCAGATAGGACTTAACATATATGACAATACTTGAAATCTGATCTGGGAGGGTCATGGGAGGTGGAGAGGGGGGAAGGAGGCCTAAATTTAATTAAAATGTATTATATGAAATGTACAAAACCCAATAAAAGTATTAAAAGTGAAAACCCAGGCATTTTAATTGTTAAGCAGCACTCTATTTCAAGAGCACATTGTTCTTTATTGATCTATCTGCTGATGCGTATGTGAGTTCCTTGTAGTTTTAGGTTATTACAGATAAAGGATCTATGAACATTTTTATAAGTTCTTTGGATTTATCTTTTCATTTTTCCTGGGTAAATATACAGGGTGGAAGGAAGCCCAGCACTGCCAGACATGCATTCTTTCTTTCCTTCTGACTTCCAAGCTGACATGAGCAGCTCCCTCAGGGTCCTGCTGCTGTGCTCTTCCTGCTGTCAGGGATGGCAGCCTGGAGCTTCGGGACAAGTAAACCCTCTCTCTCTCCTGCTACTTTTGTCAGATATTTTATCACAGCAACCAAAAGAGAATTAAGATAGTAATATTACTCGCATTGAATATTTAAGTTAATTTGCAGCTTTCTTCTGCAGAAGTCAAAGTTCCAAGCTGTTATCTTACAAACCCTGCATTCTCTCCTGTTGGGTTTATTTTCATTACTGTCATCATAATTTTTTGTTTTGTTTTATTTTGAGACAGGGTCTCCCTGGAACTCAGTATGTACACCAGGCTGGCTTCAGTCTCAGAGAGATCCACTTGCCTCTGCCTCCTGAGTGCTGGGATTAATGGCTTATGTCACCATACTTGACTCATGACCATAATTTTTAAACTCCAAATCAAGATTCATAGTGGAGAAAATGTGCTAGAAGTAATGCCTCTTATTCATGATTTGGGGTTCATTTTCCCATTAATCCATAGCAAATTTCAGTCTTTGGGGCCATTTTCAATAAAGTAGAATGAGTTACATCAATCCTTGGATAAAGAGCTGTGGAGGTTAGGAATGAGGATATGTCTGTAGGAGGAGATTGGTGACTGAGCAAGTTGCAGATTTTGCATTCAGATGATCCCGTATACAGAGTCATCAGAAAAATTATTTGAGGGTTAGAAATGATCTAGGAAATTTTAGCAGTAACAAAGTTTCATTCAAGTTAAATATTATTCCTTAGGATAACGTATATGCATAGATTCTAAAGAAGTTTTGCATTCTAGGAGTGAATAAATTAAAGGAAAAAATTTAAAGTAAATCACGTCATGGAAAATTTTATTTTTACCATCTCCATGTTTACAATTACAGAAACATAAGGAAAATTCCTGTTAAAATGCTTTACTAATTTCCAAGTTCCCGAGGAATAATGTCATTTATGTTGCCTGTGACTATAACTTCCACTTTGAAAACAATGTCATAAATTCTTAAAACCAAAAGATGCAAAGTACCCAAGGAAAAGCAATATGTATGTAGACTGAGGCATAAGATATAAATAAAAGAGAGATTAAATGAAAATTGTCACAATTCAATGAATATTTCAACATGGAAAAAATTCATGTTCCATTCCACTAAAATTCTTGGGGATGAAGACTTGCTTAATTTTATAAAAGGTCAGACTAATGATACATAAAATTGCCTTCAGAAATAACTTTGACTATGGAAAGTGAACCTTTTATTTTTGTGGTTCCAGGATCTAACCCAGGATCTTATGCATGCTGAGAAAGCATTCTGCCACTGAGCTCTGCCCTCGAAAAAACCAAACCATTGATTTTTAATAACACAAGTATATATACTCAAGATTAATAAACCTGACAGAATTTTTTCATATCCCTCTATACATTTATTCATTCACTAATTTATTTTTAGATAACATACAGACCACAGTGATAATTAAAAAGTCTTTAATTTTCAAATACATTTCATAAAATGTATATAAAAGATCTATATTTGAATTATCCTCTGAGAATTTACTTGTGGTCAGTTAACAGCTTTATCAAAAAGCAATTCTACTGACCATCAGTGCAATAGAAATTAGGCATGACCAATCACTGGATGCATTTGTCACACTGACCCACTTAGAAAAAATAATTAAAAATTATTCTAGGGGGAGGGATTTTGTAACATGAAAATATTTCCATTTTTCTTTTGCTTAAAATTTTATCAACTCATTCTTTTTTTTTTTTTTTTCAAAAAGTAGCAAGGAAATTGTATTCAAAGCAAATCAATAGAACAGGTCAGATACAGTGTAAAGAGTGCCAGTGGCCACATGAGTGTAAAAATACTCAAGAGCCTCAGGTCATTGCTTCTGGCTTGTTTTCATGGGGTTTAAAAGGAGTCTGGTTACTAGAGAGTGTGTTTGAGTGGTTGTTTATTTTGATCTGCTTGGGTTATGTAAGCCTTTGGTCACTCTGCATGTCCCTTCTCATAATGAATCTAATTTTAATAATATGCAAACCCATTTATGCATAGGCATAAGATGGTAAATAGGGAATTCTCCTTAAAAGTTCTCTTAGACGAAACCATTTGCCTTATTGGGCATGCACTCAAAATTAGTTCAGGCTGGATCTGTCCCCTGCTCCTGTACCCATGGGTAACTAGACTATGAATAGAATCTACCAACGTTTGACAAACATTAAGGGGAGGAGAAATTTTTTTTTGAATAAAAACGCTATTTTATTACATTTTAAAACTTAACCATTTTTTTTTTTTTGATGTCACATGCTTGTAATCTCAGCATTTGTGAGGCTGAGGCAGGAGAATAGCTGAGCGTTCAAGGCCAGCCTAGGCTATATATAGTAAAACTCTTCTTGATAAATGAACGCATACATGAGCACAAGTTGGAGAAGTGAGGATGGATAAAAGTAACTATTGCTTACATAACTTGGTAATAAAAAAAATTATACTTTTAAAATCCCAGTTGAAGCAGGAAGAGCTAGGCCAGCCCGAGTTACATTGTTAGATCCTGTCTCAGAACAGAACAAAGCAAAAGCATTTTATGTATTTTCACAGCATTCTTTGCGCCAAAGGGTCCCTTCTAGGAGTGTTACTACTTCATCGACTTTTGCTTCTCCACACAGAAATGCTGTTTCATTCAGAAGCTCATTTATCACCTGGGCTTTTCTCCCACTTAAAATTTTTTTTTTTAAAAAAATCTAATAGCCACATGATTAGAAGAAGCATTTCATTACAGCTTTAACATATTCAGTAACACATTCCACAGCAAGGATACATCTCTTTCAAAGGTGGCTGTAAATTTTTAGGTTCACAGTTGAATT
>NW_008330327.1:1397033-1459581 GCF_000622305.1 Nannospalax galili
TTTTAACCTTTAAAAATCAACTCATTCTCTATAGTATTATTTAACATGTAAATTGTATTCTATACATAA
Source organism: Nannospalax galili (assembly GCF_000622305.1). Taxonomy (NCBI): domain Eukaryota; kingdom Metazoa; phylum Chordata; class Mammalia; order Rodentia; family Spalacidae; genus Nannospalax; species Nannospalax galili. The sequence goes on from NW_008330327.1 coordinate 1,397,103, forward strand.
AGTATGATATGATTTTATAAGTCTAGAAAGATGATAATGTGTTAAGACATAACAAAGATTAGAATATTAGTAAATGGAAGATCAGTCATGAAGTTTAAATAATTTTAAAAACATTTTATTTTTATTATCTGTGTATGAGTAGCTTGGCTGCATGATTCTAAATGTGCTATGTGCATGTATGGTACCTGTGAAAGCCCAAAGAGGGCATTGGATCCTCTGGAACTGGAATTTACAGAGGGTTGTGAGCTGCCAGAGGTTTGTGTATATGATGGGAACCAAGCTCAGGTCCTGTGCAAGAGCAGACAGTGCTCATAACTGCTGACCCATCTCTCTAATCCCTTAGTAATGAAATTCTTAAATTTAAACTATTGAAATATTCATTTTAAAAAGTTTTGAATATATATTATTAATAAAGTCTGGGCAGTCTGACATAAAAACAATCTTTTACTAGGCACTTTGCACTTGTTCACTCCTTATGTTATCTCAGGGACTAATCCCCTTGAATCCCAATATTCTTAATATAAAAAGTTCATTTAACTTTTACTTTTTATGTGCAGAGACTTGGTATAATTCCCAGTCAGGCTTTCTACACAAGACATTATTTTCAACTTTGTCATTTATGCCTCAAAGCAACAATGATAGCATCCATCTGGCAGGTGAAGAAACTGACACTCCAAGAGTACAGTCATGGCCATACTTGTGCAGGTCTGAGACAGAAGCCAGGCTGAAAGTCCTATCATAGGATTCCATGTTAAACTCTTCCTTTGTGGTGCTGGGAGATGGGTCAGTGTGATTCTCTTGCAGAAGATCCAAATTCAGCTCCTGCCATCCACATATCCGCATTGGGAATATCACAACTGCTTGTAACTCTAGCTGCAGGAGGATCCGACTCCTCTGGCCTCCATAGGTACCTACACTCCTGTGCACATATCTCCCCCACCCCCACATAGTCACATACATATAAGTAAAAAAATAAATCTTTAAAAGTTCATCCTTTGTATAACACTGCCTTGGTATTTATCAAAAATAGAAGAAATGCCTAAATTACTGTAAGATGATAGAATGCTTTAGGGGTCACAAGGTAAACAGAATAGTTGACGATGAAGGAAAACACAATAGTGATAATTAAAATCATATATGTTGGTATCTTATCATACATGTATCTATATGAACAGTATTGTTTTCGTCCACATTCAGGTGAGTACATACACGAGTCTGAAGCTTATCTGTAAACATATTGCAGGCTGTAGATCTCACACTGATGTGGTTTCAGGGTAAACTACCCCCATGGGCTCCTCAGCTGGTGCTACTGTTCTGTTGTTAAACATTTAGGAGGTGGGGCTTGACTGGAGGAAGTGGGCTTCTGGAGGTAGGGCTTATAGGTTATGGCCTAGCCCAGGTGAGGGTTCTGACTTCTTGGTTTACACCTGTAATGTAATGAATTGTCTGATGTTTCTACTGCCTCAATCTCTGTCCCTTCCCCATTGCAACAGACTGTGTTATGAGCCAAAATAAATCCTTCCTCATTTCAGATATTTTATCACAGTCACAAGAAAAGTAAATAATGCATAGATTTATTTAGAATTCTTGTACATTACTGGATTGAGTAATTCATTTACTCTTTCACATATTTAACAACTGTGCAGTTTATACAAGGCTAGGGCATTTTCATGAACTCGTTCCTGTGAAATTTGGTGGTACATGTTCCTCCTGTGGTGGAAGTGTTCGACACCTTCTGCAGGAGATGGTGCTTCCTGAAGAAGCTCTGATTCATTTCTATGGTGTATGGAATTCAGAACAATGCCTTGCACATGATGCAGATACACATGCCAGGTGAGCCTGATGGTGGGATAGAGGTCCCTGTGATTCGTTGCGTCCACCAGCAAAATGTCCCTTGGTGTGCTTCTCACGAAGTGGTCTGACTCAGAGCAGCTCTCCTTGTCCCTCGTCAGAGAAGCCATGCACTGTGATGGCTAACAACAATCTTCATGGGCAACGGGGTAAATGCAGACTTGGATTTATGATAATTGTACTTTCCCATTGAGCTGAGATTTGTTCTGAACCCTTGTATGACTTCTGAGACATCGTTCATTCTCCTTTAAAGTTTATTATGATTCTTGCCTTATGCTGCCTGTAGGCTGTGAACCCTGAACTGATAGTAATGAAAGGGAGCTGAGCTGTAGCCCGTGCTCATCGCTTTCTGTTCCGTATTGTGAATGTGATATAACCAGCTGCTTCATGCTTCTGCTACCTTGATACCCCCTCCAGGATGGGCCCTTGAAGTGTGACTAGAATAAACCTTTTCCCATAAGTTGCTCTTGTCAGATTCTTATCAGAGCAAAAGGAAAATAAATTAAGACAAATACATCTTAATAAAATTGTAGTTGAGAGAGCTCTAAGACAGAGTTCCCTGATAAACACCTAAAAATCAATTTATTATGCTAGTTTCTACAATTTGCCGATACAGAAGTGTTCCTTCCATGTACATCATTATTTCAAGAGAAAAGAAAAACTTTCATGCTCATTTCTTTTCTCAATGTGTCTTTGGAGAAAGGCTTGTTACAGCACTTGAACCATAGTCATGGAGATTTCCTTTGCTGTCCAAGCTACAACAGCACATCAATAAGGAAAACTATGAACTTTGTTGGACCTGTTAAGAACAATTTCCTTTAAAAGCAAAAGAGCTCGGTCTCCTTAGTTCTGTAACGGCTGTTGGAATGTTCTTATGAGTTCTTTTAAGTCAGCCTAATTTATGGCCTAGAGTATCATGGTTACTTCAGTATGCAGTTAATTCATTTGAACAGTTTGGGATTCTCTCCGAGATTTACATTGTATCCAAAGATGGTGTAAAATATATCCATCCTCTGAGAAGAAAATGTTAAGAGTTATTGCTCTTGGCCTTTCTGACTGTTAGCTTTTTAAACTTTCCATCGTAATGATGGGAAAGTAATGTGTTTACCACAAAAATACTTAAGTAGGGCCTTACCAGAATACAAAAAAAACAAACAAAAAAAAAACCCAACCAGAATCATAATTTGCATATTCCTTTAATTTCTTATTTGCTTTTTGCAGCATGACTCTTACTTCGACTTGTTTGTGGGAGGAATTTCATATAGGACATAGAGCCTTGCATACTGTAAAAAAGAGTTACAGATGCTTAGTGATAGAGGTATCATCTGAGAAATGTGTCATTAGGCAGACTCACAGTGCAGACGTCTCTGTGGGTTAACTGAGTGTGTTATAGTTTTGTACAGATGGCAGCACAGTAGGTGTGCGGACACTAGCATCACACAAGCGTGAGTAATGTGTGTGATACAATACCATATCAGCTACCATGTTCCTGACAACAGGAATTTGTTAGCTGCGTTGTAATCCTTTGGAGGGGCTTCTGTTGAGAATCTAAATCCAGGGCCTTACACAATGCTGGGCAAACACTATATACCACTGAGCTACACCCTCAGTCCTCAGCTCCATTATAATCTTACAGAGCCACCTCTGCCTATGTGGTTTGTCATTGGCCTATGTGGTTTGTCATTATGTGGTGCATGACTGAACCATGAAACGGTGAGAAGGAAAATGTGAACTGGAATTAGGCTGAGATTTCAAAACATCATTTCAATTTTAATACATTTAAATATTTTATTTCTTATTATTGAGCAATGATAATGATCTCCACATTGCTGCAATGTGGTGAAATAGAGCTTAGAACTGCAAACAAGTTTAGTTACCTTTTTATACTCCAGCATCAAGGCTGCCCCTATAACTTACTGACACTGGTGTAGGTTTGCTGCAGAAGAGCACCTATCACAGACAGGAAAATCTGGCATTGAGCGCTGGCTCTCCCTTTCAGTGAATAAGCAGCACAAAGTCTTTGCTGCTTCTCTAAATAGAAGATAGTTAACAGTGAACATCTCATGCATTGCTTAAAGATCAAATTCAATCTTTGAATTTTCAGCATATAACAAAGTCTGTATCTGCTACTGGCACATTATAAACCTGACCAGTCATTACTTACCCCATTCATACTGAGAAAGTCCTGTGGCATGAGTAGTCAATATGTGCTCATAAATATCACAATGAGCAAAGCGTGAACTCTCATCTTTGTGTTCTCTGCAAAGTTAAATGAAAATAATTCCTGCAAATCACACCTTCCCATGATTTTGCCTTATAGCTGTTTATAACCAGCTCAACAATCTTTTCTTGACCTTATATAGTTGACTATCTTTGTCTCCTATAATACTCTACTTTTGCAAAGTCCCATTCCTGAAAATGTGACCTGCTTTTTTTCAGAACTCCTTGATAAATGTCAGCATGACCTAATCTGTACTGTCTTTAGTAATGGGCTACTTGGGGAGTTTTCAGTCTCTCTGTTTATAATTCAGTTGAGTGCTCCCATCCATTCTGGGCAACTCTATATTAAAAATAATTGCATGTGGCTATAGCATATTCAAAGTGAAAGTCAGTACACTTTCCTTAACACCTCCGTTCTCTTGTTTCTCCTCCACGTTCCTTTTCCTGGGAGGTAAGTTTGCCACATGCTTGACTTTCTGATTAAAACGTGGCAGTATTCCTGATTTTTTTTTTTTCTATCTTGCCCTGTCTTATAGACTCAGTTCAGTTTTGTTTACAACTCAGTATGCAATCTCTCCCCCAGTATTGTGACTTACATGACTTTTCAGTCATAAGGCAAGGTGATTGCAACTTTAAGTGGTATTTCTCTTTAATCTACGAAAATGTTCTCTAAGTTCAAAGTCTAGTTAAAGTTTCGAGACCCTGTTTCTTAGGCAGGCATTGAGAGTTTCTGGTACCTGTCTGCTAATGTCTTATATCACACATGTCTAAGCTTTGCCTTCCTTGAGGAGATCTATGGAAGCAAAAAGTATCTGTATCAGCTGTATGAGATGCACTTGGTTTTCCTATGGGCTCCAATACTTACAAGATTTTTCTCTTTTATGAGAGGAGGTTGTTGCAATATAAAAGTGTCTTTGATATAGTTAAATAATATAACTAAAACTTTTAAAATGAGAAATTGCTGCATGTAGAACAGTTGCTTTTATTATATCTTTTAGCTTGAATCTGCTGTGACTTCAACCAAAATGTTGGCTGTACTGCTTGTTTAAAAATTGCTGTGTTTAAGGCTGGAGTTATGGCTCAGTGGTTAATAGCACTGGTTGCTCTTACAAAGGATCTGGGTTCCATTCCTAGAACACACATGACAGCTAACAACTGTCTGTAACTCCAGTTCCAAATGATCTGACTCCTTTTCTGACCTCTGCAGTCACTGCACGACATGGGTACACTTATATACATGCAGACAATATACTCATACAGATAAAATAAAAATAATAAAAATGCTGTGCTTTTTAAAAAACAAATTGGACTAAATTTAAGAATCATGGCTTCATGTGTGCAAATAATATTTAGAGTTTCTGACAAAGTATATGTTAAGTCTCATTTAAGATTATGATTCTTGGGGCTAGAGAGATGGCTTAGTGGTTAAGAACATTGACTACTCTTGCAGAAGACCCAGGTTCAAATCCCAGCACCCACATGTCAGCTAACAGCTGTCCGTAACTCCATTTCTTGGGGATTGACAACCTCTTCTGTCCTCCATGGGCATTTCATGATGTGGGTGTGCTTACCTACATGCAGGCGATACATGTGTACACATAAAATAAAAATAAATTAAAAAAAGATTATGATTCTTTTAAAAAGCTTATAGTTGCCTAGGAAATAAATATCCTGAATAGAATGCATTGTATATACTTTTCAATGAAGTAAAAACATAACACTAAAAAAAAAAAAATAGAATGAAACGAGCTTTTCATACAGGCTAAATATACAAGTTAATTTCCCAAGTTCCTCTTGTTTCTTTGCACCTAATAGCTCCTACTTTAATCATCAATGTACAATTTCAAAAAACGTGAAAAATTCATTCTCATCATATCATTTTCCTGACCAAGAATGCCCACTGACTCACAATTTTCTGCTTGAGGTTCAGTGATGCTTATAATTTGGTCTTGATTTATTTACTGTACATCATCACCTCTTAGTCTAGCATGTACAACAAAAACCATTTCTCTCCCATTCAGTTGCAATGATTCATGACCTGTGTCCTGAGTTACCAGTGCATCTAGAGCCACTGAGTCATTTTCTGTCATGAAAACTTTCTTAAATATTAGCGCACAGAAAATCAGCATCAAATCAAACCATGTTTATGGTTAATTAGAAAGTGTTAAGTTCTTAATGAAAATTTTTAGTGTTAGAAAGAAAAAATATATGTAGACTTTGCTTCTAGTTTATTTCTAAGATTAGTGCTGTAGAACTGGAGGAGAAAAAGAGTGATTTACAGAGTGTGATGGGTCCGTGCCTGTTGGTTCTGTAATAGCTTCTGTTTTACTCTTGTGATTTTTCTTCTTTTCTATTTATTTTTGGCTATTAAATTGTTTTATTTAAAGTTATCTTTGTAAAGAATCTTTAATTCTTTTTTGAAACAAGGGTGGTGTGCTTGAAACGCTCTTATACCTCACCAAATATCAGTTCTGAATTTTGATTAGGAAAGCTATTCAGTCAGCATTTGTAATGGTGGCTTTAGGAGACAGCAAATGCATGCAAATATTGTAGGAAATTCCACTGAAAAGGGCTAAGAATTCAGTGTGGTGTCAGACAAAATAACTTGTCATCTAGTTAACGTGTTCTTATGAACATCTAAAATGGTGAACATGCAAAGCATAATAGCACCCTTCACATGGTTCTTTTAGATAGTGTTGCTTGTTTCTTGGATGAATTTGTCAGTGCTATTCCAAGAGCACATGACTCAATTTGGATTTTTATTCAGTGTTGTGCTAAACCATGAAAAATGTTATCCAGGAACAATACTGAGAGAATAGTTTTGAAGTTGCAACACTAATTCCTCTAGTATCTCCATATCAAATATAAATAATCAAATAGTTGTAAAAATTAATTTAAAAGAACAATGCTATTAATTAAATATAAGCTTTGAAAGCCTCAAGAGGTCATGTTCAGGTCAATCATCTGTCTGTATCTATTGACTAGTAGGTAACACGACACAATATTATGTAATTGTAAAATGAGAAGACAATAAATCTGCTAGGTCTAGGGTACGATGCAACCCTTAAAGTAACTGTAGATAAAGCAGTTCCCTATTTTTCATAATTATTGGTTCGAGCAGCTGCTTTTGCTATTTTATGCATGCTATTAGAATCTCACATTTTATTTTAGATTTTGTTAATGGAATTAACCTGATATAATTTATTATGAAAGATGGATTGCAGGGATTATTGATGATAGCTTTCCCTCTTGGGAATGATGAATAACCTTAATAACATTGTATTTGGGTGCTAATCTTCAAAGGACTAGACAAATAGTAATTAATTCCTCGATTAGTCTATTCTGTAATTATTGTGGAAAATCTTGTGACTGATTTTGCCTTTTGCCTTACATACCTATCATGTTGGAATGCAGTGCTTCCTGTTTCTTATCAGAGAGAAAACTATGTAAGTCACATGGTTTCCAGGAATCCAAAATTTAGAGAAACTGAAACTTATCATGCTAATAGGGCATCTGGCCCGCTAGATTGTAATAGGATACTAGTCTGCCGTGTTAATAAGGGATCCCATATGCTGTGCTATGATTGGACTATTACCTCTATATAAGCCCGTACTTTCCTGCAATAAAGCAGATCTGTGTCACTGAACCTTGTCTCCTGCGTCTGAATGCGTCGACGCTGGTGCAGACACCTCACCAGCCCTGGGGTCTGGACCAGACTGATCAGAGGAACTGAGAGAGCAGGAGAGCGGCTGTAGCCAGAGGAGAGGGGCCACAGCCAGCAACCACATGTAATTAAAACTCATAACTCTCATTTTTGAGGAGACCAAAATGAGTTAAAGAAAGTTATTCCTTTAATATTATGTAGATTTACATTTTCCAATGAAACAATAAGACTAAAACATTCAAATAACAATGAAGATTTATTATTATTTTGGACAAAGGGTTTCACTAACCCAGGCTGGCCTGGAACTCACTATGTAACCTGTAGTGGACTCTTGCTCATTCAATCCTTATGTCTCAGCTTCCCAGTTGCTATAGTTACAGATGTGAACCACTGCTCCCAACTAACAATGAAGATTTTAAAGTGCAAATAGACTTATCTCTTGATTGTGGAGTGATTCATTACCAATTACTTTCCTTTGTCCTTTAAATAGGCATTGAATAATTACTAAAATTGAAAGAATGTTTTTATTTAATTTTCATTAATAGTTAAGTTTTGTAGACTTAATTTGGGATTTTTTTGGGGGGGTTCTCTCTTTTCAGATGGGGTCTCCCCCTAGCCCCAGCTGACCTGGAACTCACTGTGGAGACCAGGCTGACTGCATGTCACAGAGATCCTCTTGCCTCTGCCTCCAAAGTGCTGGGATTAAAGGCGAGTGCCACTTCACCAGGTTGTTAATTTGGGAATTTTATGTAAATTTTTATAGCATGTAGTGGTTTAAATGAGAATGACCATCATAAACTCCAAGTGTTTGGACACTGTGTCCTCCATTTGTGGTGCTATTTGGGAAGTCATGAAACTTTTAGAAGGTGTGGTCATGCTGGAGGAAGCAGATCAGTGGGCCTGGCTTGAGAGTTCTTAAACCTGGCCAGATTTCCAATCCTGTTCTGCTTCCTCTGCCTACAGCCATCTTTGCCACCCCCTCCATTATGGACTCTTACCTCTGGACTCTTAAGCTCAAATAAATTCTTCCTTCTATATGTTGCCTTGGTCATAATGTTTTATCACAGCAACAGAAAAGTAAGTAATACATAACACAATCCATTTATCTCAGCATTTTCAGGATAATGTCATGGCACACCTACAGAGAACTAAAATGTTAAAACAGAATTCTATTCTCTTTGGGGAAACACTTTGCTTTGCCCACTGACTATTTCTGTGTGACTGTTATGTGCAGGATTTTATATTAAAATTCTTATTCAATGTTTTGTATATATTTCATGGGCTTAGTATGTTTAAAGTGAAAAGTTGTTTTAGAAGTACTATGCTGTGTGCTTTAGAAAAAAAATTATAAAACATTCTTTCATCTATCAGTCATCTATTTACCTGCCATTAATCAATGTTCTAACTTTTGAGTCAGCCATTATATCAGTAAATTCTATATTAAATGATCAACTAGTTATAGCCTGAAGAAAATATTTTTAAAAAATTTCACGTTTACTGAATATAGATATTTGCTAATCCCTAATAATAAGAATTTACATGTAGTGTATTTGGTATTACAACTACTCTCGAGATGATTTAAAGTATAGAGAAGGTAAGCTGGGCATGGTGGCACACCCCCTTAATCCCAGCACTTGGGAGGCAGAGGCAGGTGGATCTCTGTAAGTTCAAGGCCAGCCTGGTCTACATAGTGAGTTCCAGGACAGCTGGAGCTACAGGGAGACTCTTTTAAAAAAAAAAAAAAAAAAAAAAAAAAAGTATAGAGACAGCTATGCATAGACCATATAGAAATAGTCTACATTTATACAGGAGAATTGAGGATCTGAAGACTTTATATCATGGGGGATCCTAGAACCAATTTTCTGCTGATGCCCAGAAACATCTGACATCTATAATGAACTTGATATTAAACTTCACAGTCCATCTATGTAGTAGGATCAATACTCAAAATCATTATGATAGGGTCATTTGCTGTTCTTTCACATGGAGAATACAGGGCCTACATGGGATACCCTAAATACACTGATAATATAATGATTCCAGGTTATGAACTTTTATTCTTTAGGTCCCTGGTTTTCTTTATGTTTGTCTCTGAGAAATGTGCTGAGACAGTTTCTTGGAATATGACATCTATAATTTCTAACCATTATTATTTTTTGTTTGATTTTTTTTGTAACATGATATCCCTGTACTCCCTGTCAGCCTGAAACTTTCTATATAAAGTAGGCTGGCCTTTATTTCACAGACCTGCCTGCCTCTATCTCATGAGTGCTTTGATTAAGGTGTGCTCCATCATACCTGGAAAGAGCTGAACATTATTCTTTCTCATTGTATTGGTATTTCATGCTGAATAATTTTGGAATTATTGCTTAATGTTTTACAAATAACTTTTTTGAAATAATAGCAATCATAAAATTGCATGAAAAATTAAATAACATAATATTTTGTTCCATTTGAAAGTACCAAACCAACACAATGTCTCATGAGTCTTGAATACTGTGGTTTACAACACTGCTAGCTGGACATGAGTGTGTATACCTGGAACTCCAGCATTTGGGAGGTGGAGGCAAGAGGATTGTGAGTTTGAGAACAATGTGTGTTATTTAAGAGTGCTGGGCTAGACTGGGCTACCTAGAAAGTCTATTCACAACAAGGCAAAACAAACCAAAACAAAAATCAAGATACTTCTCCTGCATAACCACAATATCACAATAAAAGTATCAAAAATATATTACTACTAGCTAATTTTGAGCCATTTCAAGTTTAGCTAATAAGTTCAATATGGTCCTAAGAAAGAACCAGTCTGGAGTCATACATGACATATACATGTTATTTTTCTTTGAAGTTTAGGAACTTACCTTCTTTAACTTTGACAACTGTATCATTGTTGAGGATTACAGCATGTTCGTGGTGGAATTTTCCTCCACAGTATTCACCTCTTGTTTCCTCACAACCAAATTTAGTCTCTGTCATTTGTGAAGAACTATCATACAAGTGATTCTGAATTTTCCTTTTATCTTACAAGTTTAGTTAATCCCATTATGAGTCACATAAATGTTGATAAACTTCATTTTGTTCTGCTTGAAATTGTTGTTTCCTTGCAGAGATACTTTGAATCCATGCAAATCTTTAATTTCTCACAAAATTTTAATTTATTTATATTCTCACAGATGAAGGAAAATTTTTGTTAATGGGTTGTCCAGGTTCTCATTGTTTTCTTTGATCTTAAAATTTTGTATTTGCTGAGTGGTTTCCCTTAAGGAGCCTTTTCCTGTGCCTTTTTTTTCTTTATCCCACTATTTCCTGAGTATTTTTTTATTTTGATCTCCCCAAATATTCTAGGCTTACCTTCTAATTTCTTTGCCCAACTTTGTTTTGTTTTTGTAGAGTTTTCCTTTCTCTCTCTCTCTCTCTCTCTCTCTCTCTCTCTCTCAGAGAATCCATTTTAGTTATGCATCTATTTTACAAGTCAATTATTCTTATATATATATATATATTTATCCCAAATCCACAGAATTTATCTATTTCTCTCCTGTTTATTAACTATAATCCTTTTGTCTGACTTTTAAGAAATTAGGATCCCATAATTCTTAATAGATTTTATTAGATCACTGTCTTTTATGTATACTTCCAGTTGCCAACACTATCTTCTTCCCTTGTGTTGGGCCCCAGCTTGCTGGACAGCCTGGGGTGTCCCTGCTTATTCCTCAGGAAGAGACTGCTCACCCTGAAAAGTTCACCACTCTCACAACCACTGGGGCAGTTACCATCCTTGATCTCCTTCTCTGTGTCTTATACAATCCGTTTAGTAATTCAATTTGTTATAACACCTTGGATTCATACCATACCCAAGATCATATACTTAAAATCTTAAAGTTATGAGATCTCTGCAAAAGTGGGCTTTAAATATCCTATCATTGAGAGTCTCTCAATATCTTGAGTTATGCTTAGTGAATGATATATACTTAATAAACTTCTATAAAAGGCAATAAATATTTGGTGACTGATTAAAAACATGCAATGAAACAAATTGAAAAAAACACAGAAACAAAGATGCTGTATTATATCTCATACTGGAAAAAAAGTGAGTCTATACAAGATAAATGTATTTCACTAGTTAAGAAAAGGTGAAGCAATTGAGCAGTGATAACTACCAGGGGTTTGGTGTTGAAATTTGAGAATCCTAGCTCTGTAGTTTATTTATAGATCTGCTAATATCAGGAAAGAGTAATCCAGAATGATGTATACGTAAATCAGAATTTAACTTTTATTCATGTATTCTATATAAATATTTATTACAAATTTAATAGTTACTGTTTATATACCAATTGCTCCCTGAACCTTATCTTAAGGATTATACCACTTCCCTTTGTAAAATGAATCCTTCAATCTTAAAGCAAAGCAGATATAAATATACAATTTAGAGAATAAGCTAAGATCACTAGGCACTGCTTCAAAAGTTTATGAAAAAATTGATTTTAATCGTTCATGTATGTTTGCGTCCATGGCCTTATGTGGAGTCTTTAGGTCTCTAGTACTTTCTCTCTTTCTCCTTATCTGATTTTGATTTATTTTTAGAAATTTATTCACAGACAGACTCTTTGTGCATGGTTTTTAAAGAATTCATCTCTTGGTAGCCAAACCACTTGAAAAGGGAAAGCATTCAGAGATAAGAGGAGTCCTTGTGAATTTGGCACAGTGTAGAGGTGACGTAGTGTAGATCTGGGCTTGTATCCTTTTGACTGGCCTTTGCAGTGTAAAGATCCCACTCCCCCCTTTCTCTCTGTGTGTCTCTCTTTCCTTCCTTCCTTCCTTCCTTCCTTCCTTCCTTCCTTTCTTCCCTCCCTCCCTCCCTTCCCCTTCTCTTTCTTTCTCTCTCTCCTTTCTTTCTTTCTTTCTTTCTTTCTTTCTTTTTCTTTTTCTTTCTTTCTTTCTTTCTTCTTTTCTTTTTCTTTCTTTCATCTTCTGAGTCCCTTCCTCCCTTCTTTCTTTCTTTCTTTCTTTCTTTCTTTCTTTCTTTCTTTCTTTCTTTCTTTCTTTCTTTCTTTCTTTCTTTCTTGTTCTTTTGAGACAAGGACTTTTTATGTAGCCAGGCAGTTTCCATCTCATGACCCTCATGCATCAGCATTCTGAGTGCTGGGATTACAGGTGGGTACTACAATGCTTGGTTTGGACAAATGTATTTTACTCAAAAGTTTACTCATGGAGTTTTGTCATATGGCTAACTTTGAATGGGTTATTGTAGCCATGGAATGGTCATTCTTTTGAAAGTTCCTGGGTCATTTTGCATTCCTATGACCGAAAGTTGGGTTATCTGCACATAAATTATATTAACTGATAATGAGAGAAGAGCAAGCTCCAGGAGATGCTGTTACTAATATCAAATATGTGTGACAGCACTAGGACTGAGACAATACCATAATTAGCGATATGGATTCTGGGAGAATCCGTTTGTGTGCATTTCTTGTATTTTGATCTCTGTAGTATTAATACAGAATAGTATCAACAACTTCATAGTTTATGTTTCAACTTCAATGCAATTCTCAGAACTAGTTCCCACAGTCGGTATCATTTTAATTAAATGGACATAAGCTTACTACAGTGAAGCAGACCCTCCAGTCTGAAGGCTTCTTTCACATGTGCATTGTGGGGCTGTAGAGATGGCTCAGCACTTAAGAGCAGGTACTACTGTTGCAGAGGAGCTGAGTTTGGTTTCCAGCACTTAGCTTGGACAGTTCAACATTGCCTGTATCTCCAGGGGATCTGATACCTTTGTCTGAACTCTTTGGACGTGCTCACATGCACATATCTGCATACAGACACACACATATACAAATAATAAAAAAATAGTTGAAATAAAAATTTCAAGTGTTGTGGTTTGAATGTGAAGTGTCCCCATAGGCTCCTGCATTTGAACACTTGGTATTCAACTAATAGTGCTGTTTTCAAATGTTGTAGACTTTTGTTTAAACTTAAAATAATTATTTATTTAATAACCACATACTGAGAAGAAGCATTTCATTACATCCGCATTGCCATATTCAATAACAATTTTCTGAGCTGGTCTGCATCTCTTACAAAATTGGCTGTACATTTTTAGGTTTACAGTTGAATTATTACAGTTATAAAATATTGTACTCAGTATAAACCCAATAAGACATAAAAGTAAATGAGGTTTTAACTTTTAAAAAAGATCTCCATTTCATTATTAAAATACAGAGTTTCATGCAGAAAACTTCATTTTTAATACAATTGACATTAAGATGTTTGCACATGCGCTTCTAATCTCTCTGCATAAGATTATTACTAGTCACAGTCGGTTACTTTCTGAGCTCCTTGGCAACTGAGCATGGATATAAAACCATCAGGCAGATTTCAATGACAATGTTTTTCACATCTACTAATTATTAAGTAGCAAATTTTTATGCTTTGAAGAATTATTATTTTTATCATTATTTTAAAAATTTTTAATAACTACATGATTAGAAGTATTTCACTACAGATTTAACATATTCAGTAACACACTTCAGAGCAAGAGTACATTTCTTTAACAAGTGGGTGCAAGTTTCTAGGTTCACAGTTGAGTTAATACAGTTATACAATATTGAAATCAGTATAATCACTGTAATGATTAAAAAATAATAATTCCTCAAAGCATAAAAATTTTCTCCTTAATAATTAGTAGATGTGAAAAACATTATCATCGAAATCTATCTGATGACTTTATATCCATGCTCAGATGTCAAGGAGCTCAGAAAGTAACTGACTGTGACTAGTAATAAGCTGATATATAGAGGTTGTAGACTTTTAGGGAGGCAGAACCTCACTAGAGGATGTGCAGAGAATGAGCTCTGAGGTCATATAGCCCTGTGCTAATTTATGTCCATTTTCTGCTTCTTCAGCATGGATGGAATGTGACCAGCATTCTTCCACTTCTGCTATCATGACTTTCCCTTTATGGATTGCATCTTCTGGAACTATAAGCCAGAATTAACCCTTCTTCTCTTAAGTTGCTTCATGTTGGGTATTTGGTTGTAGCATTGAGAAAAGTATATACTACAGTGTATGTTTGTATATGTATACCTGCATGTTGAACAAATAATAATCCCATCCCACTGTTAGATATGTCATTGTGTCTAGGTTAAAGGGCAGGCTGATCTAAGAACAATTAGTTACATTTTGTTTCTTTCTATTAATTTCACATAAAGATGAGCATTTAATCTGATTATAACAATGTATCATTAAAAGCCAGTTTAATGCAATGACTATTTAATAGAAAACTAGCCTTAAGCTCTTGCCTTTGTTCTGTGACCTGTGTGGTCTCAGATATTCACACTTGTTATCAGTGTCAGGTGTGGTCTCCATCCTAGGAAGCATACTTTAAATACATTAAAGAGTGGTTGGTTACTCCCATAATATCTGTGGCACCATTGCACTGATGGTCATATCTTGCTAGGCCAGTTGTTATTGTAGTTCACAGGATTACCAGCTTTGTAAGGTTAATGATTTTTTTTTTTTTATTTCTGAAAGCATGCATAGCACCTTCCAGCACTATGAATGTTACTTAGTGGAGATGAGGCTCTGCAGTCAGCACCAGCTTGATTTCTCCTTGTTTGTTCTACAACTCATGTGCACAGTATCCTCAGCAATAGGGTCTTGCCATCAAGTTCTAGAGTAAGAGAATTGAGTAGGGTAATCAAGAGCAGACAGTATTGTTTGAGGGTCTATGGTACCCCTGGTCAATAGCTTCAAAAGAGTAAGTCTGTTCCTGGCATTTAGGGATTTCTTTTTCATTTGCTAGTTATGATAGAAAGGGCAATGTACCATTGTTACAGAATAACACTTTTTAATCTTTTTAAATGATGTATCTGCATATACTTTAAGAAGCTTCTACAGTAGTAGATTTCCATGTAGCTTTTCTAAAGCATTTAGTGTTACTTATCCCTTCTCAAACTCCCTCCTCTGCCTTCCCCTCCATTCCCTACCCCATTAACCTTTTCTAGTCTAATGTCCCCCTTCCCCCTTCATATCACCACATTCTACCACCCCTCTCAGGAAGCCTTCCCCTTACCCATGGGCATTTATTAATTTCTTTACCGCTCTGATTTTCAAATTGAAACATGTGTATCAAAGATTTCAAAGTTAACATCTAGCTGTGATAGAGAACACGTAACATTTGTTTTTCTGAGTCTGTGTTACCTCGTTCAGGATGATCACTTCATTCATTTACCTGTGAATTTCATAATTTCATTTTTTTTCAAAATTTTCTTTCTGGCTCTTATTTGTTCATTTATTTATTTACTTTTAATGCATATTTTTATTGAATTTTTGTGCATTTCATACAAAACACCATAATCATCTTTATACCCCCAAACCCCATCTTCACCCCCATACCCCCTACCAGATTTCATGCATTCTGTCATATATGTTAAGGCCTCTTGAGTCAAGTTAGTGTACCTAAACATCCCTCAGTACAAGTTCATCCACTGGGGCCTAGTCAGCCTATCTAGAGTCTCTCACTTAAAGAAGATCAACTCTTTTTTACTTGGCAGTAATCAGCTGCCAATTGCTCTCCGGTTAAGGTTGGGACCTGCTGCCCATTTTCCCAGTTGTATGCTGGGTTTTTGTCTGACTCACATTGCATGGGTCTTATGCATGCTGACATCATTGCTGTAAGTTCATACGAGCCAGGTCCCAGCATCCTGTAAGACTGTTTCCTTATGGTCATGCACGTCTGCCCCTGGCTCTTACAATCTCTCTGCCCTCTCTCTGCACTGTTCCTCAAGCCCTGGGTAGGTGAAGTTTAATATAGGAATCCTGTCTAGGGACCCACACTCTGAAGACTCTTATTCTCTACTCTTTGGCCATTTGTAGCCTCTTGCGTTCATTGCCCTGTGTTACAGTCTAATCCCTAGACAAATGTAATTTCACTTTTTAAAGAGCTGAATACTATTTTATTGTGTATATGTGCCACACCTTTATTATGCATTAATAAGCTGATAGACTGCTAGATTGTCTCTAATTTCTGGCTATTATGAGAAGAGTGGCAGTGAACATGGATGAACAGGTACTTATGGAGTTGGGTATAGAATCTTTTGGGTATATACTCAAGAGTGTATGGCAGGGTCATATGGTAGATAAATTTCAAGTTTTTGAGGAATCTCCACAATGATTTCCACAGTGGCTATTCTAGTTTGCACACCCACCAGCAGGGATAGGAGAAGTTTCCTTATGCAGCAGATGGCGGTTAACAAAGAACCCCTATAACTGGCAAACCTGCAGAGAACCAGACTGCAGAGCACTTATCCCATCCCTGAATAGAGCACCGATATCAAACTTCTGCTTCTAAAGGCTCAGGGATCATTGCAGAAGAGGGAGTCAGAAAGATGTAAGGGAGTCAGAAAGATGTAAGGGAGTCAGAAAGATGTAAGGGAGTCAGAAAGATGTAAGGGCCAGAGCTGGTGGATGTGACCACAAGGAAAGAGAGTTTTCCAGACAGCTGGTCCGTTATTCATATGAACTCACAGCAATGGTGGCACCACGCACATCTCTCAAGGAAGCAGAAACCAGAAAACAAAGCATAGACATGACAAGGTGGGTGCAAAGATTCAACCACACCTAAGGAAACTGTGGCAACAGACAGTTGCTAGGAGTTACAGAGACAGTGTTTTTCAAGCATGAGATTCTTGGTAGGTTAACCAGGCCCCAGTGGGTGGACCCACACTGAAGGACATTTGGAGACACAATTTAGACTCTATAGACCTTACTGCACACACACACCATGCACACACACACACACACACAGAGTACATTAAATTGGGCATGGGGTAATAAAGGGAGGTGCAGATGAGGAAGGGAACTAAATATCATCAAATTACATTGTAAAAAAATCCAAAAAATTCAATAAAAACAACAAAAAAATAACATGAAGTCAGCGAGGGAAGACATTAAGGTGAGGGTGGAGATGAGGGAGGGGTCTGAATATGATCAAAATAAATTGTATGAAACTGCCAAAGCTTTAATAAAATATTTTTAAAAGAAAGAAAAAAGATGAACATTTAATTGTTTATAAGGCATTGGAAGAAATTGAAACTCAGAAAGTTTTCTGTTCTTGGGAAATAAGACATTTTACAAGTCCAAGGGGCAATATTCAAAGTGGTTGGGAGCAAATATTGTCTTCTACATATCTGGGAGGAAATCCAAGCTCTGTCCTTTCCTGGTTATGAAACAATTTATTTCCAAGCACTTAATATTTTTCAAACATTACCTCACCTGAAAAATAGCCATACAAGTAATATCTAACTCACAGGGTTATTATGGAGATTAAATGAGACTCTATGGCTATATCACTAAGTTTCTTACACAGCCATTTCCTTTTTGTGGTGCAGTTTGTTAGTGTCCCAAGTGTCTCTCTTCATTTAATTATTTTAAGTCATTTTCCACGTGAAAACTATAATTTGATGACTAACGTGTTACCGGTTTTAGGTATTAGTCCAGTAGTCATTAACAGATTAACCTATGTTATTTTGAAATTTTATGAGACATCATAGCTCTAAGCCATTAACATGAAAACTTAATTTTGACTGGGGAGATGAACAAAGGCCTCCAAAAAGGAATCATGTGGCGAAAGAAAATTTTGAATGGATCATCACTGGAGAACCCTGGTTTCTAGAGAACCCTTTGTGGGGATGGTAGAAAATATTTGTTAAAGATGGCAAGAGGTGCATCACCATTCCACATGCACTTTCAAGCTGTACCCTTTTACTTTAAGGGGCAGAGACTAATATCCACCTAGACTCCTTGAATTGTAATTGGATTTGGTTAGTTGTTTGCCAACAGAATGTAGCCAAAGGGATATTCTGTGTCTTCCTGTACCATTGCAAACAGCTTCCACTCAAGTGTCTTAGAGTATTTATCAGCATGCCTCATCAAGATATCCAACTACCATTTTATGAGAAGCCCATGACCCACCCAAAAAGTCAAGGGTAGGTGTTTGACTCTCTATTCCTAATAGAATCCCTAGTTGACAATGATATTAATTACCAAGCATGGCTTGGATATCTTCAAGATAACTGCAGCTCGCCTAATACATGCCTGTAACTGCATACAGGACCACCAATGAGAACTATACAAATGGACCCTGCTAACACACAAAAACGTGTAACAATACACCATTGTTTTAAGTCATCAAATCATGGTGTTTTGTTATATAGCCAGAGACAACAAGAGAAAGGTTGGAAGAACAGTAAAGGAAGAATAAAATCCCAAAATACTTAAGAAAGTTATCTGACAGGGACATGGAAAAAAAAGTTAGTACAAGCATTTCTTCTCAGTGACTGCCTTTCTCAGAACCAGTCTAGCAGTACCCAGAGTAAAATATGTACATGTTCGAATATTTGGATTACATTTCTACAATAATTTAAAAGAATTGTGACTGTATATCACATATTAATCTGTCAAGGACCATGGGCTGGCAAGACAGCTCAGTTGGTAAAAACACTTACCTTGCAAACAGTAGGACCTGAGATTGATCCCCAGAACCCATGTAAATAAATATGGGCCTGTTGTTGCATTCTTATAATACTGGTAATGGAAAGGGAGATAAGGTAGAGCCTTGGGATTTTGTGGCAAGATAGCTGAGCTGACTTGATGATTTCCAAGTCTGTGAAAGACTCTTCCTAAAAAAAAAAAAAAAAAAAAAAAAAAAAACCCTTTAATTTTCTTGCAGAGGACCTGAGTTCAGAGCACAGCACCCACATGGCAGATCACTGTAACTCCAGTTACAGAACTGTCTGTAACTCCAATTCCAGGAATTCAGATGCTCTCTTCTGACCTCTGTGGGCACTGTACACATGTGGTGCATATATAAACATGTAGGCAATACATACACATAAAACAAAAAATAACTTTAAAAATCCTTACACAACAACAACAAAAAGCCTTTAAAAAAAATCAGTGGTGGGCTGGAGAGATGGCTCAGTGGTTAAGAGCACTGGCTGCTCTTGCAGAGAACCCAGGTTGGATTCCCAGTACAAACATGGCAGCTAATGACCATCTCTAACTCCAGTTCCAGGGGATCCAACACCCTCTTCTGATCTGTATGGGCATTGTACAACATGAGGGCTCTTACATGCATGCAGGCAATACACTCATACACACAAAATAAAATAACGATAGTAAAATAGTTTTAAAAATATGAGTGGTAAAGATATGGCCTGGACTATCTCTGCCATCCTCTTGCTGTCCCAGAAATGAGGGAAGACATTTATCCAATGAAAGTAAAAAATCCCAGGGCTGGAGAGATGGTTCAGCGGTTAAGAGCACTGGCTACTCTTGCAGAGGACCTGGGTTCAATTCCCAGCACCTACATGGCAGCTAACAACTGTCTGTAAGTCCAGTTCCAAGGGGATCCAAAGCCCTCTTCTGACCTCTGCAGACATTGCATGACATGAGTACACCTATCTGCATGCAGGCATTATACTCATACACATAAAATAAAAAAAATGATGGTGCACAGGGATCTCAGGGCGCCAACTGCTGGGCATGGCGCCGGTCTCCCGCGGGCCGCTGGGGTGCGGCGGGTCGCGCACCACGATGCTGGGGTGTGCACGTGTCCCGCACCGCGTTGCCGTGGGTCTCCGCGACTACTGGGTGCTGGCGACTCTACTGATCGCTGCGCTCCCAAGTGGGTTCCATCCCAATCTACTGTGCACTCCCTCTGGGTTCAAGATCCATCAGCTGCCAGGTCACGAGGGGAGGTGCAGGACGGCAAAGCAGGGTCTCCGTGAGTCGTCATTTACGAAGAGACAGCCCTCTCCGGGAAGACTGGATCGTAGGCAGTAAGACACAGAACTCAGCTCAGTACAGCTCCTTTATTCAGTGACTCATCTCGGCTCCAGGTCTTAGTGATTCAGCTCCAATCGATTAATTATAGGAAACCAGGATATTTATACTGTGGGGGCAGTGGCAAAAGCCTTAGTTGATAGGTACTTTTAGCCCTATTTACATGTGGTGGTGGGCTTCTGCCAGGTTGCCAGACACTGCCTGATTATCACACAGGAAAACCTGGCAGTTCCTATGCCAGAGGCCATGTTTTTGGTAGGGCATCTGTGGTGGCCACTTCAAAAGGTGAGTCAGGAAGAGAGTAGGGGGCGCCCTGCTGAGAAGAGGAGTCCTCCCACTCGCGCCAAGCTGACATGCGGCTATCCGGACATGGAAAGACTACAACCCAAAACAGCAGGAGTCCCCAACATATTGCCACAGCCCTTGATGGCCTCCCAGAACTTGAAGGTAAGACCCTATTGCTGAAGGCAGGACATATTTTGGACACAGGTTTGGAGCAATGGAGCTGGAACTGACCTGGAAGCCACCTCCTCTGAAGGCTAACTCCCATAGCTTTGGCGAGCACTACACAAGCTAGTAATAATTGATGGTCCAACTCTAGCATCAAGGCCTAAAACCCACATCAATGACCAGCACAGCAAATGACATTGGTGCAGCAGTGGGACTTTATCTGGGGGAAAATCAACAGCTACCTAAATGAACTTACGGCCCACTCAATGGTAGGAAACTCATGTGTGGTACTATAAACCTAGCCACACACATAAAACTAGAGAGGTCATAGAACTTAGAGAAAACTCCAAGACTGTCACATCTCCAGACAAATGTAATTTCTTACTATGTGAAAAATACTGATCCTTAAATTTACAGACAAGTATCCCCATCATCACCCATCAAAGAAGCTTCTTCAACAGAGATTATTATGGAGTTGAATAACTGGTCATACACAGAGACTGTCTGAATTGCCAAAGACCAAGTGGCACATCTATTACGCAACCTCTACTCTTAAGGCTCACAGAACATAGAACAAGGGATAAAGAGAACACCATCATATCTTTCAGTTCTCATCAATGAAGTTCCCTCACGCAACAGAGGGCCAGGAACACAAAAGTCACAAATGGCTAAAATGTAGAGAAAGGAATCTGCAGAGTGTGGGTCCTTGGACAGGACTTCTATATCAAAATCCACCCACCCAGGGCTCAGGGACCATTGAGGAAGAGGGTTTTGGAAAGATCGTAAGAGCCATGGAGAAGGTGAATGGTCATATGGAAATAGAGTCCTACAGGGTCCTGGGACCTTCTCATATGAACCTACAGCAATGATGTTAGCATGCACAAAACCCATGCAAACTCAAGCAGAAAAAATTTCAGCACAGAACTGGGAAACAGCAGGCCCCAATGTTAGTTAAAGAACTATTGGCAGCTGATTACTGCTGGATAAGGAAGAACTGATCTTCCTCCCCCTCCCCCTCCCCCTCCCCCTCCCCTCCTTCTTCTTCTTCTTCTTCTTCTTCTTCTTCTTCTTCTTCTTCTTCTTCTTCTTCTTTTTTTCTTTTTTGAGACAGGTCTCCCTGGATTCACTATGGAGACGAGGCTGGCCTTGAACTCACAGCAATCTGCCTGCCTCTGCCTCCAGAGTGCTGGGATTAAAGGCATGCATCACCACACCCAGCTAGAACTGATCTTCTTAAAGGAAGGGACTCTAAATAGGCTGACTAGACCTCTGTGGAGGAGCTTTCACTGAAGGATGTCTGAGGATATTAATTTGACATGAGAGGCCTTAACACAAATGAGAGAATGTATGAATCCCAGTGTGTTTGAGGGTGATGGGCAGGTGCCAGTGGGGAAGGGGGTATAAAGTTGATTAAGATGTTCTATATGAAATACACAAACATTTAATAAAATTTAAAAATTCAAAACAAGAGAAGTGTTTGTAAAAGTTGATTCAACATCGTGTGTGTGTGTGTGTGTGTGTGTGTGTGTGTGTGTGTGTAAATAAAACAATCTCAACTGTGTTCTTGAAGGCACAGGGAGAGTAGATAAGCATTCAAGGTTTCTTTCAGCAGGTAAGAAATCAAAGGCGGGAACAAGTACTCCCTCCAGAGAGGAGGGCAGAGAGCCTCGCAGTGAGAATAGAGAGCTACCTCTGCCATCTAGACTTTTAAGTCTTGGTTTTCCATTCCCCACCCCTTTCCTGTTCTGTGGTAGCCCCCTTATTTCAAAGGGTGGAAGCTTTCTTAGAATTTGTTCTTACCCACACTTCAGTCAGGTAAAATTAGGTAAATTATAGCAGGCATGTGTATAAACATGTAGCTACCCATAAAGTTCAGAAGTGAACTAAGAGCAGCAGTGCTTGGCATATATTCTTGGGTGGCAAGGTGACTTACAAGAGCTGGCCAGAGCCTTCAGAGAGAGCCTTTGATACTTTCCCCAGTGCCCTGTGCTTCCTCTTGTCAGTATGGCTGTTTCATACCCAGGCCGAGCCCTCCTATTTACAGTCTTCAATATTCACAATTTCATCATACTAACCCTTGGCATTCTTTTTAATACTAATATGCTTCACTATAACTCAGGATGGCATTGACACAGTAATATAAATTTCCCAGTAATTTATACCAAGAAAAATACTATTTTTTCTATGAATTTATTCGCATTTGTTATTATAAGCTAAATTTAGTTAAATATTAGATTACCTTTTATTGCATTGTATAATTTCCATTTCATTTTTGAAGATAAAATCCTAATCAAAATTATTTTCTCTGATTCTTTTTTAAATTATTTATTTAATAACCCCATGATTAGAAGAAGCATATCATTACAGCTTTAACATAGTCAATAGCAATTACCACAGCAAAGATGCATCTTTTTCAAAATTGGCAGTAAATTTTTAGGTTCACAGTTGAATTAATACAGTTATACAATATTGAATGCAGTATAAACCCTATAAGACATAAAATTGAATGGTTTTAATCTTTAAAAAGATCTGCATTTCATTTTAAAATATACTATTTTACACAGAAAAACTCATTTTTAATGCTACTAACATTTAGATATCTTCACATGCATCTCTAATCTCTATGTATCTGATTATTACTAGTCAGTCAGTTACTTTCTGAGGTCCTTGGCACATGATGACAAAAGTCATCAGGTAGATTTCAATGGTAATGTTTATCACCTCTTCTAACTAACATGAAGCAAATTTTTATGCTCTTTCCTCAAATATAACTCATATTTTATTTGTTGATTTTTTTTGTGTGTATTTCATACAGAACATCCCAAACAGTCTTATTCATCTATACCCACATCCCAAATGGCACCTTCCCTAGCCACTCCCCACCCCCTCCCAGAGCCCATATACTCTGTCATCCCTGTTACTATCTGTTGTATTGTCAGTGCCCCCAGCTGTTCCCCAGTGCTTGTCCATCCACTGAATCTAGTCAGCCTATCTAGAGATCCTTGTTTTAGGAAGATCAGCTCTTCCTCATCTAGCAACAATCAGTTGCCAACATTCTCTCAGATAACTTTAAGGTCTGTAGTTCATTTTCCCAGTTCTATGCTGTGTTAATGTTTGGGAATCTCTTGGGCAACCCTGGCCAACAAATCAAAGAATGGTATCTCCTGTCTAGCATTTTTTCTTGTTATGTAGCCTTGAGCTATACACATGGACTCTTAAAATAATTATATTGATTTTACTCTTAAGGTCATTTGAATATCTTTTCCTCAGGGGTCACAAGGGCATGGGAGGAGCCCCTGGCTCCTTTTTTTTTTTAAACCAGTTCCATCTATATGAAGATAAGTCAAAGATCCTGTTCGATCATGGATGGCTTCACTTGGAAGCATGGAGGAAATGTTTTCTCTATGTTGACCCTCCTCTTTGTAGACTGGACCTGGTTCAAGCCCATTTGGTGGGGTTTCCATGGCTTTCTTGATCACAAGGACAGGTGACACACTACAGTTGCAGGACATTTTGAAAGATGTTCATAGTCCCCTGGAGTTTAGTCAACCTAGGAGGGCAAGGAGCAAAAACTGTTCTTTATGTCCCTCTGACCAAATTAGTATAGGCCACAAAAGTATGGCTGTTAAACATCCAAGAAGGTTAGTTCCACCAGTCTGGTACTTTTAATTACCATGTGCTATGTAGATAAAGCTTGGGCAAAGACCAAAGATTCTCAGACAAACCTTGCCTAGACATATATTATATTCCTTGAGCTAACTCTATGTATAATTTGCCAGTAGGTTGTTTGATTAATTTGGTTCCCTCTGGATTTTTTAAAAACTAGCTAGGCATTATTTATCTCTCACATTGTCTAAAACTTCCAGCATGGTTTCCTCATTTAAGGTGCCCCATTTTTCCCATTTCTCCCCTAGTAATACCCTTCACCTGTGGTCCTACCTCTCTTGAGCTCCTTGTTCCCTTTATCCCCAAGGTTCCTTGTATAAACCTCTCTTCCCCCCCCCTTAAAATAATCCCACTTTTTATCCATATCTCCCTTATTAACACCTGTTTCCTACTGTTCTTCTCTCAGATTTTTCTTTTCCTTTGCTTCCCCGGTTCTTTTTCATTATCCTGGTTCATATAGTTATGTCTGGATAGATAATTACTTACAACTATTTGGTACTAGGATCCATATATGAGGGAGAATATATGTCATTTTTTTTCCCTGAGTCTGTGTTTCTTCATAGTATAACAGTTACTAGTTCCATTTACCTGCAAATTTCATGATTTCACCTTCTTTACTGCTGAGTAAAACTCCATTGTATAAATGAACCACATTTTCATTATCCATTCCTCCGTCAAGGGATACTTAGGTTGCTTCCATCTCTTAGCTACTGTGAATAGAGCAGCAACAAACATGGATGTACAAGTGTCTCTGCAATAGGAAGAGTTCTTTGGGTATATGCCAATGAATAGTATAACCGGGTCAAATGGTAGGTTCATTTGTAGTTTTTTAAGAGTTCTCCACACTGCTTTCCATAGGGGATGAACCAGTTTGCAGCCCCACCATCAGTGGATGAGTGTTCCCCTTTCCCACATCCCCTCCAACACTTGGCATCATTTGTTCTCTTGATCTTAGCCAGTCTGACTGGGGAAAGGTGATATCTTAAAGTGGTTTTAATTTGCATTTCCCTGATTATGCTTTTTAGCCATCTTTATTTCATCTTTTGAGAACTCTCTGATCAGCTCCTTAGCCCATATTTTAATTGGGTTACTTCCTTTCTCGAATCTTTGTTTTTTGGGTTCATTATACATTCTGGATGTTAAACCTCTTTCAGATGTGTTGCTGGTGAAGATTTTCTCCAGTTCTGTGGGGTTTCTGTTCATTTCCTTGGTTTTTCTTTTGATCCACAGAAGCCTTTTAGCTTAATGAGGTTCCATTTGTTGATTCTTGACCTTGTTTCCTGGGCAATTGATGTCTGGTTTAGAAAGTCCTTTCCTACACCTATATCTTGTAGGTTTTTCACAATGTTTTCTTCTAAGAGTTTCAGAGTTTCAGGCTTTACATTGAGGTCTTTGAGCCATTTGGAATTTACTTTTGTGCAGGGTGAAAGATAGGGGTTTAGTTTCATTCTTCTACAAGTGGAGATCCAGTTTTGCCAGCACCACCATTTGCTGAACATGCTGTCTTTCCTCCAGTGAATGTTCTTGGCCCCTTTGTCAAATATCAGGTGGCTGAAATTGCATGTAGTCATAATTGGATCTTCAATTTTGTTCCATTGATTTACGGGTCTATTTGTGACAGTACCATGTTGTTTTGATGACTATAACTGTGTAATACAGTTTAAAAATCTGGTGTAGTAATCCCCCCAGCATTGCTCTTAGTGCTCAGGGTTGCTTTGGCTATCTGAGGTTTGTGCTCCCATATGAATCTTAGCATGTTTTTTTTTTTTTTTGCAATTCTGTGAAGAATGTCATGGGGATTTTGATTGGCATTGCATTGAATCTATAAATGGCTTTTGGTAGGATGGTCTTTTTCATAATATTAATTCTTCCAATCCATGAGGATGGGAGGTCCTTCCATCTTCTGATATCTTCCTCAATCTCTTTCTTTAAAGTTTTAAAATTTTCATTGTAGAGGTCTTTAATGTCTTTGGTCAGGTTTGTTCTGAGATATTTTATTTTATTTTATTTTTTTGCAGCTATTGTGAAGGGACGTGTTTCCATGTACTCGTTCTCTGATTGCTTGTTGTTGGTATATAGAAAGGTTACAGACCATTATCCTGAGATTCTTCTCTTTCCTGTATGCCTATGGTTCATAAGTTTGACCTTTTTATGGTATCACATAATTCCTTCATATTCAATTCTTGTGTTTTCTTAAATTTTTCATACTCTTTTCTTGAGTGGTCTAATTCATCCACTTTATCTTCCAGTCTTGATACTCTGTTTTCCATTTCGTTCATCCTATTGGTGAGGCTTTCTCCCGTTCTTTCTAATTGGCTTACTGAGTGTTTCACTTCCTTCTTCAGTTCAGCCTGAGTATTCTTCAGTATTTCTAACTCTTTTCTGAATTCATTCAGGTTTATCCCTATCTTCTCTCAGTTTTTTTATTTCTTTCTTTGTGTGTTCTTTAAATTCACTGAGTTCTTTTATCATGTTTATAATTGTTCCTTTAAGTTCCATGTCCTTTGTTATCTCTAGGGGTGTTCTCACTGTACTCCTCTAGAGGACTGTTGGTACTTGGTGGGGATATATTATTTGGGTTTTTCATGTTTTGTTTTTTTTTTCCTCTGTGACTTTGACAAGTGGATTTCTTTTGTAGTTTCTGATTCTTGTGTGACACTCAAGCCTTCCTTTGTTGAGTTTAGATCTGCTTCTTTTTGTAAACTTTATGTCACTTTGTAGTTTACTTGTTGGGCATGAAAAGCTGGTTGGTTTAGGCTTCAGGTTCTCTCTTTTGATTTTATATTGGAGTGGCCAAATTGCTTTTGTCCTGCTGCTCAGGAGTTCCCTCAGCCGCCCAATTTGGCTGAGTATCTGATGCTGGCCTCAGGAATTTGAGGGCTGGGCTGGCCTGGGAGCCCGGCTTAGGAAAGATACTGGCCCCAGGAAGCTGATGGCTCTGCTGATGGTGAATGCAAAGGAAGGTGGGAGCGGGGAGAGGCTGGAGGGCTCCTGGGGAAACAGGGAGGATTTGGGTTGGTCTGGATACAAAGGATCAGGAAGCAGTGGGGATTCTGGGCTAACAGGTCAGTGGAAGGGTCTGGGGTGCCAGGAGAAGAAATAGGCCAGTACCCAGGCTAGGAGGAGAGATAGGGTGGGGGAGATGGAAGGGTGAATGAGGCTGGGGGCAGTTAAGGAGCAGTGGGTGCCGCCAAACTTACCCAGGAGAGCTGCTGGCCTCAGGAAGCTGTGGGGCCAGGACACCAAGAGATGCAAAGGGAGGTAGGGACAGAAGAGGCCCCAAGGGGTCCCAGCGACTAGAGTGAAGAATTGGGTTGGTCTGGATGCAAAGGATCAGGAATCAGTGGGGAGACTGTGCCAAGACATGTCAGTCCAGAGGTCTAGGGTTCCAAGATAGAAATGTGCTAGTCCCCCTGCTAGGAGGAGGGATGGGGTGAATGAGGTTGGGGGAGTCAAGACACAGTGGGTGCTGCCAAACTTACCAGGATAGCCCTGGCCCCAGGAAGCTGTGGGGCTGTGCCTCCCAGAGATGCAAAGTGAGTTGGGTATGGAAGAGGCCAGGAGGGGTCCCAGGGACTAGAGGGAGGAATTGGGCTGGTCTGGATACAAAGAATCAGGAAGCAGTGGGGATTTGGGGCCAAGAGGTCAGTCCAGAGGTCTGGGGTGCCAAGACAAGAAATGTGCCAGTGCCCCTGCTAGGAGGAGGGCGAGGGTGGGGAGGTGGGAGGGTGCTATTTCCTCTATTTCTTTAATGAAATTGTGGTTCTAATTTAGTGTTGACTCATTTCAATGCCTTTCCCGTTACATTAAACATATTCGTTATCTCCCAGTGGGGAAGGAAAAGAATATTTGGCCACTCAAGTTATTGAGAAATAATATATTTGACAATAGTTTTCATTGGGAAGTTAGTGGAGGACATTTTTTTTTCTTGGTTTGTTTTAAGCTAATTAATTTTTTCTCTTTTTTGTTGAGTGTTTTTGTGGACATATTCTTAAGTAACTCAAGGCTTGTAAGCTAAATAGGTTTTAACAAAATAAGCTCAAGGTATTGGTTTACACGAAGTAGTTAGCATTACATTTGTAGATAACGTAAATTCATCTTGAGGAAGACAATTCAAGGGACCTTCTGTATTTGATCTGATATGCTATTAGAGAGTAACAGTGTCATACTGGAAAGTCCCACTATGTTTCTACTTTCATGCTTCCAGGCACAGAATAGTTACTCCACTATTTCTGAGGAAGTCACTGAAGTCCCACTGGGCTCCTGGACGGAGCAGATAAGCCAGTGCTATTCAATGCCTGAGCTGAGAATTGTGTAGGAATCAGAGAGGACTGATGGAGGCTGATTACAACTGTTGCTTCTGGGAGCCCTTCAAAGAGGATATGGAGTCATCAGACTGGGCTACTGAAAGAGGGTCTGTGGGAATTCAAACCTATGTGGGGGAATGATTTAACACAAGAGCTGTCAGTGCATTGTCTATAAGCATTTCTCTAACACCTCCAGGGAGGTCTGAGCACTGAGGTGCCAAATGACAAAAGGGGACAAGTATAACTTGGTAGGGGTTCCAGACTCCCTCCTTTGCCCTGTCCCACTACTCCTACTATCAGTATTAGAATCTGAGCATCATCCCTCAAGCAACCTACAATGAATCATTTCTTAAGTCTTCCAGCTTCTGTGTGGAGTTACTCTGAGTGCCATAAGTTGAGACAGTAGCAGCCAGCAGACAGTACAGGCCTTCCTTTAACGAGGCAATAGAGAAAGCAGCTGACCATCATGTGGGATGACTGGGTGGGAAGTCTTTTCTTCTTAAAGAAGTATATGGTAGAACTCCCTGATTCAATCCTAGCTATGTGCAGGAGGTGTGTTGAGGGGAGGTCAAATTAAAGAGGGGGGGGGAAATGGATGAAAGAGAAGCCAGAGGAGCTGCTTTTCCCAGGTGGACACTGAGGGGAAACGTGTTCATTCAAAATAAGGATGTTTGGGGCCTATGGCAGCTTTTAGTCAGAGAAAGACAGTAGAGCAATGTTACTGTCCCAAAACATCCCTGACACTCTCGTCTATCACACTGAAAGTTATTGTCACAAAGCTTGGATGCTAACTGATTTCTAAAACAATGCATTCATAGACAACTTAACTGTAACTTACTGGTCTCTGCTCTCCTCCTTTCCTCATGTGTTTGTATAAAGGGGTCTTGTAGCTTCCTGGGTGTTTTCAGGCTCTCAGAAATGAAAATGAAATTCTTAGGATTGCTGACTATTTAAGAATCCCACAATTTCTAAATTAGACAACAGAACAGGAGAAT
The DNA here is from genome assembly GCF_000622305.1 of Nannospalax galili. Lineage (NCBI taxonomy): Eukaryota > Metazoa > Chordata > Mammalia > Rodentia > Spalacidae > Nannospalax > Nannospalax galili. Next base: position 1,427,099 of record NW_008330327.1, read on the forward strand.
TGCTCCTCAGAGCAAATGTGTAATTTTACTAAAACTTTTAAATACTCTATGGAAGAATGTTGATCTTAGGGAAGAAGAGCCAAAAGTTACTCCCTGAAGAAAACTTATTTTTCTTAATTTTATTGAGTGATTGTGCATTTCATACAACAGGCCTTGATCAAATTTAGACTCTCTCTCCCATCTAGGTCCCCTCACCACCCCACTGGATCTCATACATTCCGTCATATATGTTAAGTTCTATCTGGTCAAGCATTTGTATCCAGATGTCCTTGGGTGAAATTTCATCCGCTGGAATCTAGTCATCTAATCTGGAGGTTTTAGAAACGATGTAACCCACTGGATCTCATACATTCCATCATATATGTTAAGTTCTATCCGGTCAAGCATTTGTATCCAGATGTCCTTGGGTGAAAGTTCATCCGCTGGAATCTAGTCATCTAATCTGGAGGTTTTAGAAACGATGTACTCTCCCTCATCCAGAAGTAATCAGTTGCCAACAATTCCCAGGCTACAGCTGGGTTCTGTCACCCTTTTCCCTCACTCCACATTGGACTCTTGTCTGATTAAGTCAACAGAGGTCTTATGAAGGATACCACCATTTCTGCAAGCTTCCAGTGACCCAAAAGCCACTGTTTCCCTATGCTCATGGACCAACCTTGGCTCTTACAATTTTCCTGCCCCCTCTTTTGCAACAGTCCCTGAGCTGTGGGTGGGTGAGGTTTAATCTAGGAGTCCTATCTTGGGACACACACTCTGCAGTCTCTTATAGATCTTAAAGTAAGGTAATTCCAAAAAGTGTGAGTGGTAGCAAGCTATAGGAAACAAATATTACACTGGCATCCACACCTCTGTACTCTGGATCCATTTTTATTTTTAAGGAAAGGTACTCTATTACCCTTGAAGATAAAAAGAAGATGATATAATGCGTAAATCATGCCAAGCATAGACAGATGATTGTCTCTTCTCCTTCTCCCTCTTCATCCCTCTCCCCTCCTCCCTCCTCCCCCCCTTTCCTTCACCTCTGCATGCCCTTCCCTCTCCTACCGCCTTATTTGTCACCTCTTCTAAACATCTCTCAAACCTTTGTACCCTTCCCCACTCTTCTCCTTCTCTCCTCTCTCTCTCTGTCTCTGTCTCTCTCTGTCTCTGTCTCTGTCTGTCTGTCTCTCTCTCTCTCTTCCCCCCATTGTCTCCTTTAAATTCTTTATGTGTATCTCTTCTTTGTGGGCTCTGTCTGATAATCTACAAGAAAGTAAGTTCTTTATACAAAACATTTACAGGTAGGCAGGTCTAATGGAAATAAGAATCCCAGGCCCCAGGTCAGATTATCCGGACTCTTACTCTTACTGTGTTGACATCTGAGGTTCTTCCCCCATTATCAACTAAGTGAGAAGAAATAGTTAATGGGAAAAATCTCTGATATAGCTCCAAGGAATAGTTACCATGTATCAAAGATAATGTTTGTTCTGTGCTGGCCAATTTATTGGGGCTATAACCTGAGAAGCTGGGAAATGAACAGATTTATGGGAAATTTCAAAATCTTGAAGGATAGAGAGAAGGGGGGAGATTAAGAAAGGGAGGGAGAGGGAAGAAAATAGAGACAGTGGGGGTGCTAACTCTGATGATTGAATGCAGAATGTGGTGCAATTGTAGGAAAGTCTAATTTCCTAAGATATTTGAGTTCTGTTTCCCATTGTTTATATTTAGTCTTGAATGCAGTGAATCTACGATGATTTCCTGCATACTTTAAGCACATGCACATATAGATATGGATATTGTTACACATTTTTTATCACTTGTTAGAGTTGTACTTAAATCCAAAAGCATTGTGGTATCTATGAAATCTAGAGTGAGAGAAAGGCGCCCACTGGAGTTGGTGTAAAGTTTTTGCTATGTTTCAGTATCTTTAGAGATTTTATAAAATTTGGTTTCCTTTGACTTACATGTTCTGCTCCCAAAAGCATTCCTTTTGAATGAATAGGAAATACAAATATTTCTACATAAATTAACTCCATACGGCATTATTTATGACAAAATGAAAATACACTAAAAAGTACAGAATGTTATAGCTGTGTAAGAAATATTTGTTAATCCATTTGAAACGTTTTCTAAGAATGTTTCATGTAAGCAGTCACCTTGTCCAGCTCCAGGTGTGTCAGTGGGAAAGAAGTCCTTTAGAATCACAGACTGTCCGTGTGATGGCGGATTTAACGTAACCTTACCACAAATTAGAATCCCCAGAGTAGGGAACCTCAAGTGAGGAATTTTCCTGATTTTCTTGAGGTGGGAAGACCCACCCCGTTTCTGGGCAGCACCTTCCAGTAGCAGTCCGTATAAAAAGCACACGGCAGAAGGAAGATTATTCACCTTTTGCTGGCTCAACCTTCCCTTACAGCTTCAAGTTGATTTATCCTGTTTCTGTTACTGCCGATACCTTCCCTAATATCAGAATTAGTGTTTCCAGACTTCCATCACTGACTAAGGAGCAGCAGTGATACAGGAATCTTCTAGTTTTTGGCACCAAATTAGACTGCTGGGGCATTCACCCTCATGGACAGGACTGAGCAACTACTGGGTTTTCAGCCTTTCTGGTGGGAAACAACTGTTGCTACTATTTTGATATAAGATGATTTAATAAATGTTATCTATCTCTTTCCGTATATATGGAAAGACATATGTATATATATCCTATCAGTTTTTACCTTTAGGGAAACCTCACACAATCTTACTGGTGTACAAAATACCTTGGGTTAATAAGACATTAAACATTAAAACTGATTTGGCATTATATTACCATTAAATAAAAATAGAAAACGTATACAAAGCTACATTTATATACTGGCCTGCCTACACAGGAGGCCCTCTCTCTAACATCTGTATTAACTAAGTATCAGTAAGAAACACTGTTGCGAATGCCTGGCCAGGTCTGTGATGTGGATATGATGGCTTCTCTGTTTTTGTGTGGAATTTACCCAGCAATGTAAATTCACATCCCCTGGCGTGGGCTTTGAACAATGAGAGGCAGTTGTCATATCAATTGACTCATGCTCCTATTCCATGCCTATTATCACGTAATGTTTCACACATGTTTATCAGTTGATTCTGTGACACTGTGACCAGATATGTGAGAGAAATTATGTCAACAGGAGGAGGAAGAATTTGTTTTTGTTCACTGTTTGAGGGGATGCATCTCATCATGGTGTGCAAAGCATAGTGACAGGTGGCTGTATGAAAAATAGAGTGTGTTATAGGTACAGTTACATGGCCAAAGAGACCTAGGGCCAGGAGGGAAGTTCACCTGCAACTCTCAAGCCCAGCCCAGTCCCTGTTGGCTCCTCATCAGCCAGCTAGGCCCTATGTTCAAAAGGTTCCACAACCTCCGCAAATAGTACCACTCATTGATAACCGCATTCAGACACATGAGTTTGTGGGGGGCATTTCACTCAAACTTTAACAGTGGATTATCTAAAATCACCCATAACAGGTTCAAATTTTGATTGTATTACACAAATATTAGTAGGAGACTCGCTCTCCTCCCTGCCTTGGATTTTTCTGTGTGGCTTTCCCCACTGGCAGGCTCATTCCACATTGGATAGAGGTTAACTCTGGTAAGAGTAAGGGGACATAAACTATAGAGGTCAATACGTTTTCCTGGAGATTCCCCAAAAACTGCTTTCACTGATTTCTGTGTCTTTGCCAGAAGAAAGATAAAGTTCTCTGAATTGCTAAGGTTATGTCAGATATCATCCTGGTGTAGGAGTGTGTTAACCTCTACATGAGTCGTGCGAGCCAAGTGTTGTAGGAGATCTAACTCAGAGAAGGAGACTACAGCAGCAGGAATGGTTCATATTCAGGACAGAACAAAAGAGAAGCCCACAAACAAAACCACAAAGAAAAGCTGCTATGAACTGAACTGTGTGGCCATCTGTATGTTGATGTCCAGACTCCAACGTGACTAAACTTGGAGATAAGAATTTAATGCTGATAAGTGTGATTATAGGGCAAAAGGAGAGATACCACAACAATCTTGTTCATTCTCTCTCTCTCTCTCTTTCTCTCTCTGTCTCTACACACACACACACACACACACACAAACACAAACGAAGCTGCCCTTCTGTGAACTAGGAAGAGAGTTCTCAGAAATTGAACTTTCTATCTCATTGGTCATGTACTCCTCATTTGAAGAACTGTGAGAGAACACATTTCATTTATTTACATAACTCAGCCTATAGTGTTTTCTCTGGACAACCCAAGTAGATGAATATGCGCAATAACATCACAGGTGTTCAGCAATTTTTTGTACTACTTAGAAAGTACATTTTAAATTCAGGTTTTAAAAACCGTAACTCTGCATGCCTTTAATCCCAGCACTTGGGAGGCAGAGGCAGGAGGATTTCTGTGAGTTCCAGGCCAGCTGGGGATACAGGGAGACCTATCTCAAAAAGACCAAAAAAAAAAAAAAAAAAAAAACCTGTAACTCATTGACTTTGATTATTTATATCAACTGGACAGAAACTGTGTGTTTTAATATAAAATAAATGTATCCTCTTTTGGCTCAGGATGAAAGAAGTCTAAACTGTGGGAAGGAAGGGTCTGTCTGCAGCGTCTAAAGGAGAATCTGTTATGTGCACATCTAGCCTCTGGTGATTGTTGGAATCCTTAGTAGTCCTCAGCAGGTAACCCCAACACTGTACTGTCATATGGCATTTACTATCTGTGTTTTCTCTCCTTCTTATAAGGATACTATAAGGAGAAACCCAGGAGAAATTCATTTTTGCTTGATTATATCTGCAAAGAATTCTTTTCTAAATAAGGTTACATACTTGTGTGTGAGCATGTGTGTGTGCGTGCCTGTGGAGACCAGAGGTCACCATAGAGTATCTTCTTCAGTTGTTCTCCACCTTACTTAAAAATATTTTATTTTTAATGTATGAGAATTTCACACATGCATATGTGCTCAAATGCACTCCCATTCCATATCTCCCCCCAAGGTTACTCTACCATCCACCACTATTCCTATCTATCTCTTTTTAAAACCTGTTGAGTCTACTTGGTGCTTTGCGCTGTCAGCATGCAGGTGTAGGGATATCTACTTGAGCCTGGGAATCCACCTAGGGCAGCTTCCCTGAAGAAAACTGACCTCCCCAATTTCAGCATCATACATGAACTCATAGATGCTGTAACTACATGTACAAGATCTACACAAAGTGAAGCCAGACAACGCCCTAGCATGGTTGGAGAGGAGTTTGTGAAGTCTCACCTTATTTTTTGAGAAAGGGTCGCTCACTGAACCTGAAACTCTCCCATTGCTTAAACTGACTGGCTAGTCCCAGAAATCCACTAGTACTGACTCAGCCATCTCCTCACCCTGAGGTTCCATTCTTAAGTACTGGGTTTATGACTTCAACAGAACTTCTTTGGAAACACAGTTCAACCTGTGATATTGTTCTATAATTCTTTGGAACAAATGGCATTAAAATGGGAAGATTTCCTGCTCTTGTCATCTTACTTTATTGGCTTCTATGAATAACAAGAATAATTTATAAAGGAAAATTTAAAGATTGTAATTCTATTGTCCTCTTGTGCTTAACCAACGTCTCATCAATAAAGCTCATGCTATCATGGGTTTCTCTGTAGCAATATACCATCTACATAAACAGTAGAATCTTATTTACTCATTTTTTAATTTATACTTACCAAAATAACCTTTGACTACCATTGTCTACTCTGTAACTTGGGTTAGATGTAATATGTTTAATATCACTCCTCCACACTAAAGCTACCCGTTTAAACAAGTCACAAAGTGTGACAGAGGACAGAGCACAGAGGCAAATATTTTTAGCTTCTTCCATTTTAAGTCACTCTGGTATTTATAAATGCAGGCAAAATACAGGTTGCTTCAAGTGTTAGGACACCATGCTATCATAAACCTTCCAATCCTTATTCCTGGTAAGCGCTCTGACATTTATTTTCCACATTGGCATCATACCTGTGTATGGAATTTATCCTTTCTTGCTTAGCTGCTGGTCTAGAACTTAGGATTTATGTTTTGTTATATTTTTTACTTCAAAATGACTAATTGTTCTTATATGAATTCTCCTAGCTTGAGAAATTTGAGTTAAAATTTTAACATGCTAAAAAATTATTTTATTTGTGGATTGTATATGACACCAGCTTTACAGGAAGGGATTTCATCCCTGTACTCTAATCCTGGTCAAAAGCCTGTGGTTGGGGAGGGCATAGGCCCCAGGGTATAATAAGCTATTGTTAGTTTGCAAATGGTCATGCTGTCATATTGCCTTCAATATTTATGCTATTATCCATAAACCTGAGTGAGCTCAACAGTGGTCAGATAAGCTCCTTTTAAAATTTTTAAATATTTATTTGGTTTATTTTTATTTCCATTTTAATCACTTTTTTCAAATTTTGTACAATATACTTTGATCATATTTAGAGGACCTCCCCCACCCCTTACTACTCCCTGACCAATTCCTGGTAGGTTTGGTAGGATCCCAGCAGACTCTTTACATGGGGTGATAGAGTTCAGAATCTTGTTGAAAGAAGCAACTGCAGTTTGAAAGCTTGAGTAACAGAGAGAATGGAACACACAGAATACTCCAGAAATCTGTAAAAGATACCCCATGATGTAGATGAGTAGTTGACTGAAAGATGTTTTAAGCTACCATAGGCTGAGGGAAAAAAAAATCCTACTCAATATATTAAAAACAACAGCACCTGCATTTGTGCAAGAATGAGATATGTGCTTATTACCACTCAACAGATTGGAATACCTTATGACTTAAAGTTCAGAAGAGCTTGTCTTAAGATTGGCATTGTTCACCTACACAGAACTACTGAGTTTACCTAATAAGCTATAAAAGCAATACCTGAGATGAAGGAACCCCAAGTAACTTAACAGCATCGTGAGGAAAGATTTCATGATTTATTTTTGAGAAAATAAAGCATCCAACTGTCATAGTAACTTGCAAAAATAAATGAGCATATAAATAAGTAAGTGATACTTGTTTTTAAATTAGAAAAAAATATGAGCACTATTAAGGAGAAAATGCAATCAATTAAAATGAATTTATTTAGGAAAATATTAGTAGCAGTTTAAGTCCTGGGCCTAATATTATTATTTTGAATACTACGATGACATTTAACTAACTTAAAATGTGAAAGATAAAGAAAAAAAAGAAATAAATAACAAATGGGAAAAATATAAAGCAAATATCCAGATGATACATTCAAATCAAACCTTGTCAATAACTACATTAAATGTAAATGGCCTAAATTACTAGGTAAATGTTAATTATCAAATTTGATTGAAGGCAAAACCTCTACATAGGAGTATAATACTAACAAAAATGTCAATGAAGTCTTTTTTTACCCTAACTGCCTAGCCAATTCCTACCTCCTATTTGTATCCCCATCCTCTGAAGAGGTTACCCAAATTGCAGATAGGGAATCAGGATGCAGACCACTCTGGCTTCTTCCATGCTGAACAGGGACACAGAGTGAGGCAAATGGGGTACCCCTTCAGTGGGTCTATATAAAAGACTCCCAAATTGCATGACTTTTATATATAGGGAGAAAAGAAAGTCCTTGAGTGGGGAATAGGGGATGTGAAGGAGAAGTAAAGGCAAGAGCAGTTAGCATTACACGTTCTAGACAGGGAACCAGAAAAAAAAGGCAGAACAGGGCAAATTTCAAATGCTCATATCAGAGTCCATTGGGGTTTCCTGATGAGAGCTTCCAAAAGCATCCCTCTATTGGGTTCCTACTCATTTTTCTTTTGTCTGTCAGGGCTGGACTCCAGAGTGAGTCTTGGTTAAAAGTCAAAATGTCCTTGGGCTTCTTAGCGACATACTATGTTGCAAAGGCCAAAAATGTCAAAAGAATTTGGGAGCTCTTATCTAACTAATCCCTAAAAGGAATTTAGGGTTACCTCTTCAGTGGGGGGAATGTTAGCATGGTGAAAAGCTCAGAAAGGAAGGAAGGAAGGAAGGAAGGAAGGAAGGAAGGAAGGAAGGAAGGAAGGAAGAAAGAAAGAAAGAAAGAAAGAAAGAAAGAGAAAACGAGGTTGTCAGAAAAAGTGATAGGGAGATATGGGAGGTGTTGGAGGGGAGGGAGTGTGTGTGGATTTTATCAAAACACCTTTTGTGCATATATGAAATTCTCAGAAAACTTTTTTTAAAGCTAAAAAGTTAATAAATAAGTTCAAAGACTGTTAAAAATAATAAATAAATGAAAATTTTAAAAATGTAAATGAAATATATAAAATAAACTGTCCTCCATTTTAATTATACTGTCATTTAAAAAAATTTTAAATATGTATATCATTTACCTATATATATGTGTTTGTTTAAAAAATGTCAATGAAGTTATTAAAAATGAAAGTGAGTCAAGGAGATGGTTCAGTGGGTAAAGAAAGGTATTTGCCTTTCAAGCCCGGAGACCTAACATCTAGACCCAGGACCCCTGTTAAGGTGTAAGGAGAAATCTGACTTCATAGAGTTGTCCTCTGACATTCAAATGCTCATCATGACACTCATGCCCTCCCCTAATCAGGCATACAGACAATAATAAATAGATTTATAAATCTATAGATAAATAAATAAGTGACAATCTGATTTAATAGTCATAGCTGGTATATTAAATCTAAAGCTAGAAGCGCCCAAATGGATTAAGAAAAAAGAACATGGAACTCTTGGTTTTAAGACTTATTTCAGAGATATCAAAACAAAAGCCAGTTGGTTTTCACTAAATAGAAAGAGATTAAACAAAAATATGAAGAAGGAACCATGTATATAAAGGACTCCTGATTTTGAGCTGGGCATGGTGGCACATGCCTTTAATCCTAGCACTTGGGAGGCAGAAGCAGGTAGATCTCTGTGAGTTCAAGGTGAACCTGGTTTCCATAGTGAATCCAGGCCAGCTGTGACTACAGGGAGACCCTGTCTCAAAAAGACCATAAGGACTCTTGATTTTGTAATACAGCAATTCATAAGTATAGGTTATTTAAAAAAAATAAAACTAAATGTTTAAAAAGTAGGGTTTGTATGTGCAACTCCCCCACAATAACAACTAAGTCACATCAAACCAAACCAAAGGGAGTGGTGCTTAATTGTGACCTTACGTCATATAAACATTACTACACAGTGGATCAGAATCCAAAGTACAAAGCATAAATTTGTAAATTTCTAAAAATAAACACGAGACAATATTTATGACTTGGATTAGACAAATATCTTTAGAGTTTTAGCTATAGCACAAAAATATATTCCATGAAAATGAGACTTCATCAAAATTAAAATGTAATTAAGAACATGGTTAAAATAGATGAGAGTAAGAAAGAAGAAATATTTGCTCACTCCACATCTGCTGTTTTTTATAGATTCTCAAAATATAATTGTAGATCAGAGAGATAAACAAATAAAATAAGAGATTTTAGTAGGCATTTTACCAACTAATATACACCTTGGCAAACATGTCATGAGAAAATCCTCACATTAGTCCATAAAAACGAGAGTAAAATTGTTACCTATTGGAATAGCCAAAACTAAAGGGACTGATAGTATCATATCTCTGTGTTGTATTGTCAGTGAAATAGGGGTAATGGAAATATCATAAACTTTGGAACAGAGAATGATACAATCACGTTGAAAAATTCTGACAGTTTTCAAACTCTTTAGCATACAACTGTGATGTGATCCAGTCATCACTTCCCTCAGTATTTCCCCAAGACAAGTGGAGGACTATGCCCATAGGAAGAATTAAGACATTCCTGAAGCTTTTTTGTTTTTAACATTTCCAGTCTGGGAAGGACCCAAATGTTCACCAAAAATCGAATGGATTAATAAATGGAGATATGCCCACATAACAAAACACTTCTCAGCAATAAAAGAAACTGTTTCATGTCACAAAATGTATGCACCTCAAAATAGTTATTCAGAATTAAGGAATCAAGACAAGAAGGAATAAACATTAATAAAAATATTAATTATTACTTGGAGACTGGAAAGTGACAGGAAAACCTGGATTGGATAGATTCTAGAGACACCTTTGGAGTTATGAACATATTTGTTATCTTGATTTTGGTGATGGTTCAGGGTATATATAAAGTCAAAACTGATCACACATTTTGAATATTTTCAGTATATTTTATGCTTTCTCCATAAAGTTTCTTGGAAGACAAAGGTCTCATCATGAATTTTAGTAAGAACTGGTAAAGTATAATGCATATCTGACATCAACAACATTTTAAAATCCTGAACATTCAATGGTGAGAAAGTCAGACATCTTTACCTCTTGCAGTTTTATGTTTATTGGTGAAACTGTATAATATGTATAATAATTGAAATTAAAACACACAACTGAGGCAAGTATCTATGAAAGCTATGAATACTATTTTCACTAATTAGTGATTTGATTGTACAAACTTATGGACTACACTGTGATAACCTGACATACACAGGCAGTGTGCAGTGACCAATCCGGACCAGTTAACATTTCCGTCTCCTTAGAAATAAAAAAAAATAAGTTATCAGAAATAATTACATATATTTATGTTACACATTATAGAATTTCAATACATTTGCACAGTGTCTACTGATCAAGTATGGATCAGTAATGTTTCTATTATATTTATGAATGTTATTGATGCTCAATACAGAAACAGTATTGTCACTTCCAAAGAAAATACGCAGTCTTCTCTTACTTTATTTGTGCATCTAACTTCAATGGCAATTTCTGACAGAATTTTCACAATTCACATAGACAATACTAATGAATATTATAATGTTTTTTCTATTTAATCATTTATTGCTGTTAATATTACTTCTAAATTTATGTATTGTCTTTTAATTTGTTTTAATTTTCTTCCTTTTATTATTTCTGTATTTTTAAAATCTGGTTTCTGCTCAAGTGAAATAGACTCCCTGCTTATTTTTTATGATGTCTTTGGGAATGAGTCAGATTTCTCCAAATTTCATTAAGTTACTATTTTGCCCACCAGACAAGTGACTCATATGCAACTCTGAAGTGGGTATTCAATAAATGTATTCCTTGTTTCCAAAATGTCTTCTCCCCTATTCCATCAGACATGCACAGTAACTGGTGACATCTGTGAGTGAGAGATCTGAAAAGTTTCTTGAAACTTGAAATTTATGCATAGTACATTGTTTGCACAGGCAAATATACCGGCCCGCACTGAAATAACAGTTCCAGGGAGAATAATACATTTCTCTATGATTTATCTCACAACCTTTCCAACTTTCATTGGAAGTATTCTTATTTTAAGGGTTTCTGTGTAGTTTATGACAAATAGAGAAAACTCACAGTCATTTTGAAAGGTAGTGATCAGTTAACTTTTGGTAATTTGTCCTTTTTCTTGTGTCTTGGTATAAAGCATGACAGCCTGAAAGCTGACATTTCCCAAATCTCGGAGACCACAGCTAAGAGATGATTCTGGAAAGAAAGTTTGTGGCTAGACTCCATCATCAAGTACTCAGCTCACTAACAGTGGAGGAGATTCAAATTTATGATAAAACAGTATTTCAAATAACTATCAAGCTATGAATGACAAGGTTTTCTGGGAATTATTTCTGCTGTGTTTCAGCATTCAAAAAATATTTCTTCAACAGAGGACTAGTGATTTCCCATATTTAGATGAACACAAAATTTCTAGACATCTTGTGCTGATTGCTTTAGTTGTCAACTTGACACACATGGGTTGAAGGAGCCTCAGTTGGGGACTTTCCTCCGTTGGGCTGGCCTGTGGCCTTGTGTGTGAGACATTTTCTTGATTGTTGAGTGATGTGGGAGGGCTCCGCCCACTTTGGGCGGTTCCACGCCCGGGGAAGTTCTGTTTTGTATAAGAAAGCAGGCTGCAAGTGGTCCAGGGGAGCAAGCCAGTAAGCAGCATTCCTCCATGGCCTGTGCTTCATTCAGCTCCTGCCTCAAGGTTCCTGCCAGGAGCTGTAAGCCAAATAAACCCTTTCCTCTCCAATTTAGTATTAGTCAGAATATTTTGTCACAGCAGTTGAAGGCAAACTACAGCACATCTTATTTCCTCCTATGTGAAACCATGTGAAACCATGATTCTCAAGATCCTGTGGGAGTACTGCCACATGTTCATTGTTCTGACAGATTTCACCTCATCTTAGGTCCTCATCCTATTTATTCATTAAGCATTGTAAATCTAAATCAACAATCAACGCAGTGCTGCCCCTGCCTTCTGGTAAGACAGTCTGTGCTCACTTAAAGAACGTAAATTTAGTTGATGGTCTAGTTTGCTTTCTGTTGCTGTGATAAACACCAGGAGGAACAAAAGCATCTTGGGAGAGGAAGAGGTTTATTTGGCTTACAGGTTCTAGACAGTCCATCATTACCGGACGTCAAGGCAAGAACTAGAGGTGGGAAGTGAAGCAGAGACCAAGGAGGAATGCTGCCTGCTGGCTTGCTTCCCTTGCTCAGCTGCCTTCCTTAGAAAGACAGGTCCACTTGCCCAGGGATGGCACTGACCACTGGCCTGGACCCTCCTACATCAATTGGCAATTAATAAATTGCCCCCTGCCACATGCCCACAGGCCAATCACATGGTGAACATTCCTTAACTGAAATTCCCTCTTCCCAGATATGTTTAGGTTTGTGTGAAGTTCGCAGAAACTAGCTAGCACAAGCCACTTCTTGTCAGCTTTGACTCACAAACTCATCACTTTAAACCATAACATTTCTTTTTGGTTTATCCTCAACATCTCATGCTTATAATATAAGGCACTATTTAAGTCTAGAAGTCCCACAATCACTATCCCAATATTCCAAATGTTCAGTTTCCGTAAAATGTCTAAAGTCTCTCAATTGTGGGTTCCTATAAAATAAAAAAAATATGCTATTCTTATTTCAAGAAGGAAGAAGCAGGGCACAGTTGCCCCAGATGAATGAAAAATCAAACATGTAGCAGTGCAAATCAAATCCTACAGCTCGGTGTCCAGCATCTTGAAATCACTCATGATCTTCTCTCCGAATGGCCTGGGCTGTTGCAATTCCCTGGCTCTGCAGATTGAAGCACATGAAACTTGATCCTTAAGCTAAGGCTGGTTCTACTCTGCACATGCCATTGTCCCTAGTGGACTTCCCACAGTCCTGGCATCTCCAGTATCCTGGGCTCTCCAATTCAACTGAGTCTATACCTTCAATGGGTTCTCCTAGCCTTTTATAGTACCAAGCCTCAACTGCTCAGCATGACCCCTCCAATCCCAGGATTGGACTGTAACTTTACCAATGGCCTCTCACACGGCCAAACCTCAGCTGCTATCCATGACCCTTCATGCTTTCAAAACCAGGACCATGTGAAAGACTCTTACAATTAACCAAGTTCAGCTGCCAGCCTAAGATGCAGCCTGCCCCACCTTCTGGAACAAAGCTTCTATGTGCTAACCCTGAGAAAATAGTTCTCATCTTCACCTAAATAATACTGATCTCTTATTAATAATGTGATTAAATAATCACAGCTGATTTATTCAGCCCCTGCTAACCAACAATGACTGCACGAAGAAAATTTTACTTTCATAGATTCTTTATCCAAAACATATCATACAAATGACACCAATAGAGTTTTTAAGGGGCTCTCAGACTTTCCTCTGGAACTTCACAAGTCACTTCTATTGCCAGTTTTTCTTGCAGCATTGTCTTCCAAGTTCCTAGAACAGCTCATTGTGCTTTGCACACTCAGTGGCCTTTCCAGCCCAAAGCCCCCAAAATGTTCTGCCAGACCAAGGCAGAAAAACCACATGACTAGATCTATCACAGCACACTCCACATTCTTGGTACCATCTTCTATCCTAGGTTACTTTATGTTGCTATTGTAAACCCTTGGGGAAAGAAAGGGTTAATATGGCTCAGAGGTTATAGTCCATCATTAAGGGAAGCCAGGGAAGGAAGTCAAGACAGGAACCTGGAGGCAGGAACTGAAGCAGAGACCAAAGAGGAAGGCTGCTTTCTGGCTTGCTTACCCTGGCTTGCTCAGCTTTCTTTGATGTTTTGGTTGTTAACAGCCTTAGCCTTTATTGACTGTGCCACATCTCCAGCCCTCAGCTACCTTTCTTATATAGCCCAGACCCACCTTCCCAAGGATGGTGCCACCCACAGTGGGCTGGATCCTCCTACATCAGTTAGCATGACACAGACATACCCACAGACCAATCTGATAGAGGAAACCCCAAAACTGAGAAGTAGGTTTTCCATTGCTTTAATTGTCTAGTCTGGTATGAGAAGAAGAAATAAAAAGTGATGCTATATCGGAGCCCAAAGCTTGAAGCCCAACACCTGCCAATGTAAACTTACTTTCTTTTCCAACCAGATGTGCCCTGCGGGTAGAGACCACTGCAATTCTCTCTGTTCTGGTAACAGCTTACTTTTCAGTAGTTGGTAATCATTCAGGAAACATTTAGCAATGACTGTAAAAATAATGAGGATTAAATTATTTTAAATTTAGATTAGCAAATTCTAGGAAGATCTTGTAACAAGAATGAAGTTCCGTATTTTTCCTTTTGTAGCCTTTTTTCTTTAGGCTATTTCAGAAGCATGGCTTGCCAAATCAAAATGGCAATATGTATATTCTCCAAAGGCATGAAGTTTTTTAATCTCTTGAGTCATGGTGATTGAAATAAACATATTCTTAAAATTTTGCTTTAATGTTTGAAGAAAATCTTGCTACTGTGGAAGTTACTTCCATGTGTTCCTGTGAGGTGAGAGTACAAGGTTTGAATTTCTATTTGATTTCATTTGTTCAGTTTCCTATGTAAGATTTCAAGTAATCTGCAGTCATGACCTTCATGGGGAGATATTATATGTCCTTGGGCAGAGGGGAAAGCATTGGGTGTATCAGTGCTGTTGGCAATAAGCTGCTAGATCAATGAAAAGTAATCATGTTGAGCTATTTTCTTTTTGTGGGAGGAGTATAGAATCTTCCTTTTATGCCTATTTAACTCGCAGTTGCTGAGGTCTTTGAGTCATCAGTTCTTTCAACACTATTCCTCATTTTCATTTTATGAAAACAACAAAAAATTCTTTTAAATTTTCAGTACAAAAAGTGACACTGTATGAAAGTGTAAAACTGAAAGGCTAAGTGTGGATTTCTTAAAGAGCAATTAGTTCCTAAGTATGGTTTATCGGCAAAAAGAATCCAAAGAGGGCCTAAAATTAAGATCAGTCTACAAATAAATAAAATGCTTTAAAGACGACTTCCCTTCGATAGAGGACCAAAACTTCTATTTGTTATGTGAAATCTAACCTAGTTGTGCAGCCTTTCTGATAGGCTGAACATGAACTGGATTGGATACTAAACTTTAGTATATTTTTTTCTTCTATCTGAGCTGCATCTCCTCAGTTTATATTTTGTTTTCCAATCATCTTTTAAAGGAATCAGTTCTTTGTTATTATATATATTTCTAAACATATTTCTAAAGACACATAGGTATTAATGTAGTAGACTGAAAGCTATTTTCACAGTGGACAACCAACATGTGCTCTGGTAGCAGATAAGAATAAAAAGAGGAGGAATACTCAAATTGATCAGAAATTATACTAACTCACAAGTAGAAGACAGAGAAGAAAGCCTCAATATTTTTTAAGAATAAATCAGCACAAGTTTGACTAAACTAGTGGGCATATAAAGACACAATCTATATTGTTGGATTGTTTTTGTTGTCAATTAAAAACCATGTAGAATTTTTTAAGAAACCAGTAGGTTACGAATTAGGAAATGAGCTGCATTCCTGAGCCTGGAAGAGAGCAAAGCGACTCTTATTCTCCAGTGGACGATGAACTGACTTCATAGCTAAAAGGAAACTGTCAACCTCTAGGGCTTTCTGAAGTTCAAACTAGCAACTTGTACAAAAGTTTTTCAAACTAATTGTTAAAGAATGTAAAATCAACATGCAGTTGAGATAGCGTGCCTTATTTCAGGCAGCTTCATAGTTGGTGATGTTAATTAATTGAAGCTGTGTTTAATTATAATTTGGGAGCTGCTGTGTAGAGGGACATAATTTTCTTCATGCATGACTAGCACCATATGTTTTGAACAAACTCTTTCAATCTCACCTTAACAGTTATCGCACAAGAACAAAGAACTTATATTCATACATTTCCATTTAGAATTAGCAAGAGAATACTCAATAAATGCAGTAACTACAGTTCTTTGAGATGAGTATTTTAGTGTTTTCAGTACAGCAGGAAGTACTAAAGATATTTAGAAAAACCTATAATGGGCATTGTGTTCTTAATAAAGTCACAAGATGCCACGTGCACCATTTCAGTTGTGTTGTGTACGAGTAACATATTAACTAAAACAGGAAAACTATAAACTGTTGTGGCATCTAACTTAAAGTCATGCAAGAAATACTTACAAAAAATTCATTTCTAAAATCCTGCTAAGATCTCCTATCATGCTTTTTATTCCTATCTCAGAGTTATGTTTCTGAGTAGACTTTCTTTAGTGTGAGCTTCGTGGTTACTCACTTTGTAGTGTATGGCAATTCTGAGATTGCATTTTGCATGGATGCACCCTGTAACACTGCCATTTTCCTGGTACAGTAGCAGGAACAATTTTGTTTCCTTTATATTGCCCTTTCTCTTCAACACCGTGGACACAGAGATAAATTCAGGGTCCCGTGAATTCCAGGCAAGGACTCCATTGCTGAGCTATACCTCCATGTATATGTGTGTGTATAAATATATATATATATACATATGTAAAATATACACCTCCATATATAGTATACACCTCCACATATAATATATTCTATGCCTCTCTCTATATATATGTATGTATGTATATATATATGTGTGTGTGCATATATATATGTATATATAATTTTGAGATAGGGTCTTAAGTTGCCCAGTCAGGCATTAAACTTGAGTGTCTCCCTCCTCAACCTGCTGGGTAACTGGGATTATAGATCTGTATCACTAAAATTGGCTAGAGACATCCTTGCTTTGAAATACTTTTTCTTTGTATTTGTGTGTTGTGTGTAGTATGTGTATGTATGTGCTCTCGTGCATGTGTGCATATGTGTGTGTGTGTGTGTGTGTGTGTGTGTGTAGTCCTGAAGTCAATGTGAGGTGCCTTCTTCAATCATTTTTTTTTTTTTTTTTGGTCTTTTTGAGACAGGTCTCCCTGTAGCCCCAGCTGTCCTGGAACTCACTATGTAGACCAGGCTGGCCTTGAACTCACAGAGATCTGCCTGCCTCTGCCTCCCAAGTGCTGGGATTAAAGGCATGTGCCACCTTTATGAGGAGGAAGACTCTCTCATTAAACCTGGAATTTACTAACTCAGCTAGGCTGACTGGCCAGTAAGCTCCAGGAATCTGTTTTGCAACCCCAGCACCAGGGTTATAGATGCCTGGATACTTATGTGGGTGTTGGGCATCCAAACACAGGTTTTTCATGCTGACCTGGCAAGCCTTTACCATCTGAACTGTCTTCCTAGCCAAAGAGACATCTTTTTGAGTGTGAATTTATCTCCTGCATATAACTAGCACATAAATATAAGACAAGTCATTAGCTGAAATAAATAGATATAAATAGTCTAGTCATAGACAAATAAAATTTAGACAGAAAATTTTTTCCATATTTGAATGTCTCTGTTGGCAAATAATGTGAGAGACTTGCCAAAATGTAATTGAATTCCTTTGAGATTACTGTTTATGGGAAAAAAAACAAAACAAAACAAGAAACCTCAAGTTTAATAGGTCTGTTGTATATTTCACTCTGGGCACATTTATAATAAAAATGATTTAATGCGTAAAAATAAAGTTGAGCCCCCTATCCCTGACTTTTCTTCCTTTTTGGCAATAAAGTAATTAAAATCGCACATTTTTTTTCATATAAATTTACCAGTATTTCTAAAAGTTTAGAGAAGAAACTTTCACTAGCATTATTTTAAAACTTTCAAACTGGTAAAATATAATCTGTGTAACAGAAAGTCAGGCCTAGAGGGAAAAGCAAAGGTCAAGAAATTAATTTAAAAAAATCTCTTAACTTGCATTTAATAGCATATTGCTATATTGCTATATTGCTATTGTTCAGCTCCCATACCAGCTTTCTGGAAATAGTTGAGCTCATTTTGGCAGTAAGGGGAAGTGGAGTCTCAGGTGTAGTTCTCAGGAAGGGATACAGTAAGAGCTGTACTTCAGAAGAGGTTTCTCAATGGTTCACGGGCCCTTCATTGCCATGTCAGAGTGTGGAGCAGAGTCTCAGATGAAAGTCGTTCAACCAGGATTTTTTTCCAGCTTCGGGGATGAGAAAATAAAAATGTAACAATTATGGCAGTATAGGCTCACAGAACCTTGAATCCAGAGAAGATGTGTTTCTACAGAAAGGAAGACAAACTTCTTATCTTAGGACATTTGCAAGTGTTTAGCTGGCATGGCTAAGACACTCCAAAACTACAAAGAAAATAAGCAAAACTACCAGGAACAATGCCACAGGACTGAAAAATGAGAAAATTAACTGAAAACAGCTCACCAGGCTGCTAGAATCACTGAGTGAAAACTTTGAAATAACCACAATTAATAAATTCCATAAAGCAAGTGAAAGGTGAAGAATTTTAGAAGAGTATGGGAAGATAAGACACACCTAAGTGGAAATTCCAGAACTGAAGGATGTAATAACTGCAGTTCAGCACCTGTGCAGCAGCTGAAATCCAAAACTTGGTGACCTGGAAGATAGCTAGGTCTCCAGAAACAAACCCGAACGGATTACAAAGAGAAAGAAAGGGTCCATGTGGGCATGCCGAAATACATGCTGTGCAGAGGAGGAGGGAGGAGAGCAGGAGGATGCAGGGTTGGAGGAAGTCAGGCAAAGGCTTTCCAAGCTGCAGCAGGGCATCCAAGTACAGATCTTTCAGGGGACTTCTCAAAACTTCTGAAAAAAATAAAACTAAGAGACAATCTTAGAAGCAGCCAGAGATTAATTTTAAAAAGAGTAGGGCACATGCTATGTGGTTATCTGAATTTTCAGAAGAGCACCAAAGGACTCTGGTTTGCTAATTTTCTTACATCCTTTAGCAAGCATTGCTCTAAACTTAATTTGATTATTCAGTTCACCCAACAACTCACATCCTAGAAACATAAAAAAATACTTAAAGAAAAAGAACTTGAATCCAAGTTCTCATATACTACATTTATAATGACGCAGGGAATAATTATTTCACATTTGAGAAGAGAAGGTGGTATTTTTCCCCCTTGGAACTGAAGGCTTTGTGCTTACTACACAAGTGCTCTACCACTGAGCTAAATCCCCACCCCCAAGGACTCATAATTTTTAAGTGCTAACAACCCTAAAGAATAATGCATGCTAAGACAAAAGAAGGAATGATACATGTTGAGCACGGTGGTCCTTGTGTATAATCCGGCACCTCTGGAAGATGAGACAGGAGGATCTCGAGTTGGAGAGGCCAGTCTGTATTACACACTGATGCTGTTCGAAGAAAAAGAAAGGAAGGAAGGGAGGGGAGGGAAGGGGAAGTGAGAAAAAGGAAAAGGAAAGAAAAAAAATTATTTATTTAGCAATGGTAAGAAGGAATTCTAGTCACAAGCAACGATCAGATGCATTCAGATTTAAAGTGTGCTTTAAATTTTTAACTTTAATTACATGTGTATGTGAGTGTGTGTGTGTGTGTGTGTGTGTGTGTGTACCCTGAGTACATGGTGCCTGCAATGCCACGAGGAGGAAGCCAGATCCCTGGAGCTGGAGTTACAGGCACTGGGAACTGGACTTAGATCCTCTGCAAGAACAGGTTGTGCTCTTAACTGCGGAGCCATCTCTCCAGCCTCAGTACATGACGTTGGATCTGTTCTATAGCCACTCTCCTATGAGGCTCTGAACAGAATGGAAAATCCTCTGCTTTCAAGAATCACACGTTTAAGTTGTGGTACATCAGTTAATATCAGACTGCTTGTTATTTAACTTTAAAAATGGATGAATATGCTTTTTCTCTAACACAAAATTAGAACCAAACAGAACACTGCTGGTATGGTGATTCTATAGTCATCAAATTTGTCATCAAATAGGAAATGGCTTCTATCCTCAAGACAATTCACTGTTGAAAACAGCTGCAGTGGCACCAGCCTTCACATCCATTACCAGGTAACTAGAAAAGGGAAGAGGAAGTAGCAGAACCTGTAAGGACCTGTTTTCATAGTCCTTCCTAAAATCTTCCATTTCATGATAATCTGTTAAGTCAGAATTGTAGTAGAACATTGGTTTGGCTCAAACTTCTTCTCTAGGTACAGCCAAACAAACCAAAATGGGGCCGTTCACTCTAAAGTTTATATCACCCAAGCCTAATCAAGCCACTTATCTAATCTTCCAAGAAACAGGGAGAGAGATAATAACCAGATCCCTAGACGAGACAACTTTAACTAGCACAAAGAAGTTTCCTGAACTTCAGTTTTTATGAGGAAACCAGCTGAACGAAGCACTCTGCTTTGGCTTTCTCTTTCCTCCCTCAGACTTTTTCTGTCTTTAAAGTCAACCTCTTTTGCTCACAACATTGAAACACTAATTCCATTTTATAAGTCCAGGTGTTATCTGAGTCAAGAGTTATAAATAAAAGCCAGTTAAAATCTTTAAACCAAATTGTTTTGCCTTCTAATGACTCCTCTTTCCGTACTTCTTCATGTGGTTACTTGGAACTACATGGAAAGCTGGGAAATAAATATTTTGCCAGTCATTTTTACTACTCCAAATAATACTTTTTTATTTCTGAAGTAGAAAGAGAACGGAAATTATGTAGGGACGTCTCAGGTTTGTCCTGTTCAAATATCTGAACACAGTTATTTAAATAAACTATTACTTAGTGTCATAGGCTAGTAGAATTAAAACTTTCCCTGTCCAGATTTTGTTCATTGTGTGTTTTTAACTGTTTTGTTTATGATTATGAGATAAATAAGCCAACCATGCTGACTCAGAGTCTGTTTTCTGACAGTGGCCCTAACTATGTTCATGAAAATCATTTCGATTTTGTTCCATTTCCACGTTTTTAATGGAACAAGAAATATGATTCAAGTATTTATTTTGATTCATTTATAGACCTGCTTGAAGATGTTGCTTTTGGAATTATATTACGAATGAGAGCAGTGTAATAATCTTATAAGATTAGTTATAAAAATAATTTCTTTTCTTAATGCACTTAGATCCAGAAACTTAGCACAATACCTGCTAATCCAACCTCACTTGCTATGACTCATGCTAGAAGCACATCTGCACAGATTTCAAAAGTACCTGAATGCTCCATTCCAATATCATTCTTTTTTATAATCTATATGTTAAATTTTTGTAAGTGTCTATATACTGGGCAAAGTGAGGGGTTTCCTAATGACATGCTTATTTAAGCGTGTTATGTACTTTAACGACATGCATTCCCATTTCCCTCTCTTGTCCCTTGCTAGTCACCTTCATCTTCCTAAATAGTAATTCCCTTGCACTTTCTGTGTGCGTATATGTGTGTGCAAGTGTGTGTAGCACACTTTCTTTATCCATTCATCTATTGATAGACATCTATGCTGAATTTAGAACTTGGCTCTTGTGAACAGTCTGATAATAATAAATATGGGTACACAGGTATCTCTATGGTACGCTGACATCAACCTCCTTCTCCTTTTAGAAAGTTTATCATTCATTTTATTTATTTTTAAATTTAGTCTTTCACAGTTTCACACACGGACACACAGACACACACACATAAATGTTCTTTGGTTATCATCCCCCCATTATCTGGTTGTCTCCATCCTCCTCCTTTTGAATCCCTTATTCCACCCGAGTCCCTCTCCAACTTGCAGTCTTTCATTTTTGTGGCCTGCTGCATTTAATTAGGGTGACCTGCATAAGCATGGGCGAGGAGTTATTTCTGTGACTAAGGGCAACGTACCAGTGTCTGCACCACTAAGAATTATGATCTCCCTTCCCTCAGAAACCATTTACTGCCTCTAGTTCCTCAGAGAGGGAAGGGACCTTAAGAGCCCCTCCACCACCTATGTTGAAATGTTGATGGTCCCAGTCTGGTGCTGATCCTGCTGCCATGAATTGATGGGTGCAACAGCCCTGTCAGGTCAAAAAGAGAGGGTTTACAGCACACCCCCTTATCCTCCAACTTTTAAATGCTTTCTACCCCTTGTGTGTTATTCCCTGAACTTTGGAGGAAGTAATAGAGATGTTCTACTCAGCAGTGAGTTATTCTCAGCACATTCGCCAGTCATGAGTCCCGTGTCAATCGTTGGCAATTGCAAAAAAGATCCAATTAAGGCTGAGAATAGTACAAATCGGTGGGTATAAACATAAATATTTAGGAAACAGTTTGATACCATGTGCACTTAGCAAAACTAGTGGGTTCCCCCAGCGCTTATGACCTCCCCAGCCATGAGTTAACACTACTAGATCTGAATTCCTTTTGTGGATGGACCTAAAATCCAATCAGAAGAGGTCATGCCACTCTCACACCAGTGGGTACATCTTACTGACAGGCTGATATTGCAGCTCCTGCTGATGACTTTGCTGCCCCTGCAGCCTACATAGAGCTTTCTTGAACTATGAATGCCAGCCTGGGGGGGAAGAGGCTTACAACTCAGTTCCTTCTCCACCCCTTTGGATTTCCCTCCTCTAATTTCACATTACAATGTTCTACTATAACCCCTCCAGTAAGGTCTCCCCCCGCCCTTCCCCCTTGGACCCTTTCTAGCTTCTGGGGCTTGAAATATGATTCAAATTAAATACAAATCTAAAAAGTTGAAGCTAGGGCCCACGAATGAGAGGGAAGACACAGTGTTTGTACTTTTGCGCCTGATTTACCTCACTGTGTTTTTCAATTCCACTCATTTACCTGAAAATTAAATAACTGCATTTTCCTTAAAATATTTTATGTATTCATTCTTATTATTTTCATGTTTCTGAGTGTTTTGCCAGCATGTATGCAAGGGTGCACGTGTGTGTAATACCTGTGGGGGTCAAAGGAAGATATGGGGATCCCAGGAAGAAGTTAAACAAAGTTGTTAGCTATGAGGCAGGTCCACTGCAAAAGCAGAGAGCGCTTTTAATTGCTGAGGCATCTCTCCAGCCCAAATTTCATCTTTCTTTACAACTGAATAAAATTTCATGTGTGTATGCATCACATTTTCATTATCTGTTCATCAGTTGGTGAAAATCTAGGCTGATTCCATTTCCTAGCTATTGTGATTAGAGATGCAATAGATATGCAAGTATTTCAGTACTATGATGTATATACCCACGAGTGGTGTATCTGGGTCACACGGTAGCTCTATTTCGAGATTTTGAGAAACCTCCACATTGATTTTTATATTTGATGGACCAGTTTACATTCCCATCAACAATGAATAAGGGTTCTTCTTTGCCCTCATCCTAGCCAGCATATTTAAAAACCTATAAATATAAATAAAAATATATTTGATTGAATTTTTGTGATTTTTCACACGAGATCTTTTGATTGTGTTTAGATTCTCTCCCCTATCCACTGCTCCCCTTACTGCCCCCTGCTAAATTGAATGTACTCTATTACATATATAATAAGTCCTATAATGTATAGTTTCTGTTCACAAATGTCCTTCTGTGTGGGTCCATCTACTGGAGTCTTGTTAACTGCAAAAAGTCACATCCTTGAAAGAGATAGACTCTCCCCCTTCCATCAGTCATGTGTGGCCAACACTTTCTCAAGGTTAGGGTTTCCTGATCACTTCCCCATGTCTATGCTGGTATTTTGTCTGGTTTGAGCTTACATGGGACTTATGGATGCTGCCACCATTGTTGTGAGCTCCTAGGGTTGTTGGGGTCCTCTGTTATGCAAGTAGAAGTCTCTTCACGTCCGGATAGCTCACGAGCTCGGAAACCATGTGCTGCAGATTCCTTTCATAGCAGAGTGCCTTCCTGGCATCCTCCCTGACTCTTCTTTTAAAGTGCTCGCCACAAATACATGCCCTCCGGCACAGGAGCTACCAAGTTTTTAATCAGGCGTTGTCTGATAGCCTGATAGAAGCCCACCGCCCTATGTAAATGAGGCATCCTAAAAGTACCTATCAGCTAAGACTTCTTCTGCTGTCTCTACACTATAAATAGTCCTAGTTTTACCCCAATAAAGTTGAAGCTGGAGCTGGAGCTGAATCACTGAGACTGAGCTGAGTCACTTGTCTTGAGCTGTAACACTAAATCCTGTGATCCAGTCTCCCTGGGGGGGCGCTATTCCTCCGTCACCGACTCACGGACACCCTGGCTTTTGCCGTCCCTCGTACGCTTCCCGTGTGGTCCAAGTGGCCAGTGGACCTCACATCCTGAGGAAGGTATATGGGTGAAATAGGGACGGGATCGACTGAGTAGACCTCCGTAGCGGAGGAGCTTTCACTGCCCAGGAGTGCGCGCTGGGACCCTGAGAGCCCAGCGCGTGCTCGCCTATATAGGGTAACTGACCATCTGTCTGGAAAACTATTTCTTTGTAGTCATCCACCCCCTCTGGCTCTTATAATCTTTCCGTCCTCTTCCACAATGATCTTTGAGCCTTGGGAGGCAGGAGTTTGATATAGGTGTCTTATTCAGGGATAAATAACCTGCTCTCTTATTCTCTGCATATTGGCCAGTTTTGGGTTTCTGTGTTAATCACCCTTTGCTGCATAAAGAAGATCACCTGATGAAAGTTGAGAGATCCATTTAACTATGGGTATACAATAAGTCAGCTTAATACTATATCTATTTATCAGAAAACTAATGTTAATCTCTCCTCTGTGGCCTGTAACTACAGATTCCTAGGCCTAATTTCGATGTCAGGTATGGGCTCCATGCTATGAAGCAGACCTTAACCCAATGAGAAAGTGGTTGGTTATTCTCATACTTGTGCCACTATTGCACATGGTAAGCGCTCCTTGTGACTCCTTGGTGGGGTTACGGTACCAGAGTCCATTGGGGCCCTGGCCTCTATCCTGACAAATGGGTAGGCTCTCTCTGCAACTCCTTGAAAGGGGATGGGCTGCTAGAATCCCACTTTAACTTCTTAAAGGAACTTTTAAACATTGAGAGTAGGAATGTAAATTAGTACATGAAAAGTAATTTGAAAGTTCCTTCAAAAAGTAAAAATATAAATAGCATGTGATACATCCAGATTACCTCTGAGAATATACCACTATAATCCTTGTGATTAATTATTTGTAACAGAAAAACTGTCTCTTTGCTGGTAGTTTTGTAAAATTCAGTCTGTCAGGGTGTTAAGAAGAATATATTGGGTTCCCGTAGGGCACCCTAGTGGGCAGGGGCACAGCAGCACAGGAAGGAAGCCATAAAGGTGGTCATTACTGGAAAAGAAAAAGGCCAACCAGAACCTTGATCGTGCAAAAACAACAACAAAAAATACAAAAGCAACATATCATGTTGTTCTAGTTACTTTCTAGTGCTGTAATAAAAACACTAACCAAAACCAACTTGGGGAGGAAGGGGTTTATTTGGCTTACAAGCAGCACAGTCATCATCAAGGGGAAAACCCAAGGCAGGAACTCAGGGCAGGAACCTGGAGTACAGACCATGGAGGAACACTGCTTACTGGCTTGCTCCCCTGGCCTGTACTCAGCCTGCTTTCTTATACAATATCAGACAACCCGCCCAAGAGTGACACTGCCCACAGTGCCTGGGCCCTCCCATATCACTCAAAAATCAAGAAAATGCCCCACAGATATGGTCACAGGCCAGTCCAATGAAAGCGGTTCCCCAATTGAGGGTTCCTCTTCCTGCGTGTGTCAAGTTGATGACTAAAGTCACCCAGCACACATGCACCCATCTGTCTCCTTGAGCAAAAGCAAAATGTGACTTTCTCCAGTACTGATATCCCTCAAGTGAGAAATCCAAGCTGCCAAGTAACAGTTGTCTTTGTTTGCTGTACAGAAGCCATGCTCCATCTTAAACACAAATATAATTGTGTGTACAGAGCAAGGAGACAGGAAAATAATAGGAACCAGACAATGAATTTTTTAAAAGCCCCGCCCCCACCATGAGCCTGGAACTGTGTTCACCTCCAGTGAAACTAAAACTAGAGTCCCTTCTCATGAACCTGGACCTGTGTTTCTGTCCTGTGAACCTGGAACTATGGTTGTCTCTTATGAGCCTGGAGCTGTGTTCTCTCATGAGCTGAAGCTATGCCTGTCTCCTGGGAACCAGGTATCCCTGCCCTCTCCCCCGTGAGTCTGGGACTGTCATTGCTTCCTGTGAACCAGAAGCTGTGATCCCATGTCATGAACCTGTACCTGAGTTCCCAGGAGCCTGAAGCAGTGGTCCCTGCAGTCCCCTCTTATGAATCTTTAGCTGTGGTTCCCCTCCTGGAAGGCAGAGTCGTAGTCCGCTCCTGTAGGCTAGAGCCATAGTCCCTCCCTGTAAACCTGGAGCTGTGGTCACCTACTGTAAGCTAGAGCTATGGTCCCCTCTTGTGACCTGGAGCTGTGTTTCCTCCCTCCCTCCTCCCACTCTCCCTGCCCAAAATGAGCAAGAGATGTGGTTCTGCTGTAGGAGCTGGGAAAATGGCCTCCACTTGTGACCTGGAATTGTGGTCTCTTCCTAGTGAACCTGGAGCTATGGTCTCCTCACAAGAGCTTGCAGCTTTGAGCCATGGTTCCATATTCCTCTGGGAGTAGGGTGATGGTGGAGCAGAGTGGAGGATGGAGGACTTGATGGTAGGTATCAGGTTCAGTCTTCTCTGATTGATTACATTCCACATAGCCCCCTCCCCTGAGGGCCCAGGCTGTGTGTGATAGAGTCCTATCATTTTATGTTGGGATCAGAGGAGGCCTCTGTTGTTTTCATATTCTAGGAGGACTGATTCTCTGGAATAGACCTGCCACCACCTGAGTCTTAGCTGTGGTCCTCATTCCACATGTGGTTCTAGGGATCCCAGCCTTGATATTGGACCTCTCCCATTATTAGGCACCAAGAGACTTTTCATTATTTTTCTATTACTCTTCTATAGCCCCAGTATGCCTTCACTCGTTCTCAGATTGAACTTCAAGAGAGAAAAATCACAGTCTGGGGAGTGAGAGATAGTTCAGTGGTTAAGAGCACTAGCTGTTCTTGCAGAGGACCTGGGTTTGATTCCTAGCACCCACATGGCAGCTACCAACTGTCAGTAACTCCAGTTCCAGGGGATTCAACACCCTCTTCTGACCCTTGTGGGCATTGCAAACACTGGTGTACTTACGTACATGCAGTCATACACTCATACACAAAAAATAAAATTAATAAATAAGACATTTTTAAAAACCACAGTCTGGGATATTAAAAATAGAGAGTACTATAATAACTAATGTGATATAATTCTCAAACTAAAAATATGCAATTATATTTTAGAATACGCATTCTAAAATTCATATATCTACTATAATTTTTGAATATTGTTCACTGACAAAATTGTACTACCAAGCATCCTAGTTTGTTCCTCCATTGCTGTGACGAAACACTCTGACCAATACCAAGTTGCAAAGGAAAGGGCTTATCTTACATGTCCCAGGTCGCAGTTCATCAGGGAGCCCAAGGTAGGAACTCAGGGCAGGAACCTGGAGTCAGGAGCTGGAGCACAGGCCATGGAGGAATGCTGCTTACTGGCTTGCTCCCTTGGCCCCTGCTCAGCCTGCTTTCTTATGTAACACAAGCCCACCTGCCCAGGCGTGGCACCACCCATAGTGGGCTGGGCTCTCCCACATCATTAAACAGTCAAAAAGATGCCCCATGGACATGGCCACAGGCCAGTCCTATGGAGGCAATTCTTCAACCGAGGCTCGCTCAACCAGGTGTGTCAAGTTGACACTAAAGCTATCCAGCACACCAAGCTTCAACAATAATGTGAACTTTGTCTGCTCTTATGAGTTTGTGATTCACTCCCTTTCCAAATTCTCCAATTTGTACAAAGATTTTCAATGTCATCATACTTCTTGAATACAGCAATGCCAATAAAACATTTTTAAACTAAAAAAAGAGTATATCAGTTGCTACCCTGCTCTTCCTACACATCCCCATACTACTTGAAATTAAATCATAGCTCATCTGAATAAATAGTTCAGTTCCTTTGTACAAAGGCTTACAGCTACAGCAAGCTTTTGCATGTATCATCCCACTTTATTCTCAAGCATCTTTCTCCAAAGTAGACAATGTGCAATCATTATCCCTGCCTTTAAGGTAACTGAGGCATCACATGTTAAAGTGAATTATTCAGCAACTCTATCTGGGGCCTAAGGAGATAGCTTAGCAATTTAAAGCACTTGCAGTGCAGACTTGACATGAGTTCAGTCCCTGAAACCTATGAAAAAAGCCCGATGCATAGATGTGCATGTGCAATCCCAGCACGCCTGCATTCAAGATGGGCAGGAGAAACAGGGGGATCAGATGCACACACTCAGGCCAGCTAGCCTGGAGTGTGCTGCGTAGTATCCTCTCACTTCCACATGCATGCCATGGCTCACCTGTGCATTCATTCACACACACACACACACACACACACACACACACACACACACAGAGAGAGAGAGAGAGAAAGAGAGAGAGAGAATATAAAATGTATAGAATAACTTGTTCTGCAGATAAAACACTATGACTGTTTTCAAATGAATTTTGCTGAAATTATTGTCCCACTTACCCATAGAGGACTCTTTCAGGTAAAATTATATTCCTGTCTTCCTGTTAGCAATACAAAGGACTCAAGGCAATTCTAGTTTCTCCTGTGCTCTTCCCCTTTATTTACATTCACACATTCTTGTGTTTTCCCTTTCTTTCTCCGGAACAATTTGTTTTGCAGCTATTCCTTAATCAATGTCCATTCCTCACCCATGGCATATAAAGATCAGAAGTGAAATATTGTAACTTGTTTTGTAATTGAAGCTTTGCTCCTGCTGTGAGGTTCAGAGACAGGAATAAAATTTCAATTAAGTAATTATCTAGAAGTGCCTTCCAAAGCCTTGAGTGCTTCCTGTAGCCCTCACTGACCATATGTTATGTTTCCAGTTTTCACGGTTTCCTCTCAGGAAGTCTCCACATACTGACATGTGTGTAATGGAAGACCACCACTCGGGGTCCTCTTGTCTCAGTGTCTGTGGCAGGAGTAAAATGGAGACCAGTGAGAGGCCCCACATTTTCAACGCCTTGTCAAAGCTTGGCCATTCTTAGCCGCCTTCTTACTGTGCAAGCCCACTTCACATGTGGATTAGTCCTTTGAATATCAGGTTCATTGCTTTGCTCTTATTGTTAGGCCTTATAAACCAGATCTTGCATTGAGCAGACTCTCCGGTTTCCAATGGAGAAGACCTACTTAGGTGAGCCTAAGAGGAAAGATGGCAAGTGTCACAAAAGTTAGGTCACCTTCGGATGTCAATCAAGCCAGACTTCTTTAAGTTCCTTTATCTAATAGTCTTTGGAGTCCAGCAAATTGCTGAGCACAAATTATCTTTATATGGACACCTAAGGCCTTGGAATCAGTGACTACAGGTCGATCCACTAGAAGCAATGAACCTGATGTTCAAAGGACTGCCTGTTTTATGGATACTTCTAGATTTCGCCAGTGATTTTTCTCTAAGATTATAAAATATACATTTTAAAACTCTACTGATATCACAGTTTTTCTCTTCTCTGCATAACTTAGACTTAACAGCATCCGTACAGGCACATATGACGTGAAAGCAGAAGAGAAAGATCAGGCTAGAGAAACCGGAATGGTAAGAGGGTAGGAACAAGGTCAAATATGGGCACAGTACAATGATAGAGAGGCATTACAATTTCATAATGATGCCAGGCACAGTGGCGTACTCCTGTAGTCCCAGCACTCGGGAGGCAGAGGCAGGTAGATCTCAATGAGTTCAAGGCCATCCTGGTCTACATAGTGAGTTCCAGGCTAGCTGGGGCTACAGGGAGACCTTGTCTCAAAAAGACAAAAAAAAAAAAAAAAAAAAAAAATCTAAGTTTTTGAAGAAGGTGTGCTCAGGAGGAGTTCATTAAATATTAACAATGTTGGAATATATTGCAGAACTTAAAATCACAGAGGACTGCAGAAAGTCCTTGACTCTAATGAAACATGAAAAAATATATATATACAATATTAAACAAAATATTCTCCAGTCTCTTAGTCTCTTTCCTCTGATTTACCTCAGCTCGCCAAAGTACACAGGAACTGAATTCCCTTTTGCAAACAGGGGAATTTAATGGCTCCTGGTAGGACCACACCCAAGTTTTCATTGTTCTGATCTGGTATGACTCAGACCTTGCACAGCCTCTTTATTCCTAGTTTCTCACCTGAAGTTTGCATCCACACAGCTTTTCCTGAATTAGCCCACAATGATTACCCTGAGTTACATTGTGTTCTTCCAGATAGCTATATTGAAGTCATAATGCCCAGTGCCTTAGAATATAAGGCTCTTGAAAACACGGTAATTGTACATGCGGTTAGCCAAGGTGACATCGTGGTATAGTAGGTTAGGCCCCTCATTCTATTTGATTGCTCTGTTTACAAAGAGACAAACACACACGGAGAATGGCATAGGAGAATTGATGTAGAGACTGGCATGATATAGCTACAAGAACTGTTGGTCATTATCAAAAGCTCACAGAGAGGCAGACTTGGGACTATAGCCCTATAATCTCAGCAATATATGGGAGTTTGATATAGGAGCTATGTGGATTTGAGGCTACCCTGGGCTGTATGGTAAAATTCTGTCTATACATCTAACTGTGCCAGAATACATACATGAATAAATAGAGCTAAGAGAGAGGCATGGAATGGTGTCTCCCTCAGAAGCATCAGAAGAATCCATTGCTCTCTTACCTTAATTTGCACATCTGACCTACAGAAAAGTGAGAGAACAAATTTCTGCCCCAAATTTGCTGTACTGTGTCACAGCCTCCATCTCCAGTCATTGACACCCACTCATTCTGTGAAGGAACTATCAGGTACTTTTATGCCTATGTTATCCTCTCAGCCTACTTTTTCACTCTAGCCATTGCCATGGCAACCACCAGCTCCTAGATGCAACCTGACAGCACCTCACCTCAACCACAGCGGCTATCTGCTGCATGTTCCCTCTAGTCCCACATGAGACTTCTCCCTACTGTGGAGACTGGGTGGCCAAACATATGAGCCAACCAAAAAGGCCAGAAGAGTGAACACCCTAAGGGAAATCAATAGCTTTGTTGTTGATGGCAGTCACTGCTCTGTAATAACGCCTCAATACACACTCTGAGGTCCTTAAGTTCCCCCAGAACTGAGCCTACTGTGCCCCAGGAGCAAAGGCTTACCAATAATGCTGTACATTGACTTTCTTGGCCTTTCCTCTATCTATCTATCTATCTATCTATCTATCTATCTATCTATCTATCTATCTATCTATCTATCTATCTATCTATCTATCTATCTATCTATCTATCTATCTATCTATCTATCTATCTATCTATCTATCTATCTATCTATCTATCTATCTATCTATCTATCTATCTATCTATCTATCTATCTATCTATCTATCTATCTATCTATCTATCTATCTATCTATCTATCTATCTATCTATCTATCTATCTTTTCTTTTTTACTCTCTACTTTCTGAGATCACGTTCTGAAATCCTCTTATTAAAGCTTTGCTTTCAAGTTCTGTGTTGGGAGTGGGGGATGAACAAGCTAAGTCAATCATCAGATACTGTCTTCTAGTGATTGAATCTTTGCCTGGCAAGTTCCACTTTATACTTTGGTTATTACAGTATACATCTGAATCTTCTGGAAGTACAAGATCTTATTACTGTGGCTGCCACAGCTATGAGGGATGTTTGGTGGCCTGGCTTTGGATATTTATAGGGATCAGGCAGAGTATAAATAAAATCATAAGCACCCAACTAACTAAATAGGCAAAAATTAAACAACTGCAAAAAATCACATCAAAAGCAGAATTCTTGCTCTATGTGTTAATGCTTTAATAATTCACCTTAAGATACATTAAAGCCTATACTCTCCCTCTATGTTGAAAACATATCTAGATTAAATTTTGAGTAATTTTAACAGCATTTGGCTTCTTCCATTTAAGAAAGTTTACTATTATTACAGTTTAGCTCACATTTTTTTTTTTAGAATTGATCCTCTCAATGATACTGTAATTAGAAAAAGGCAGTGCAAAACTATTAAACTGTCCATTGGGGCCTAGAGAGATGGCTCAGTGGTTAAGAGCACTAGCTGCTGTTGCAAGACACTAGGTTCAATTACCAGCATCCAGACGGCAGCTAACAACTGTGTAACTCTAGTTCCAGGGGATCCAATGCCCTCTTCTGACCTCTGCAGACACTGTGTGACATGGTGCACTTACACACATGCAAGCAATACACTCATACACATAAAAAGTTTTAAAAAATTTCAAAAATCTGTCCACGTATTAGTCATTTGGTAAGTGGATTGTGAAACAAAATTTAAAATATTAGTTTGA
>NW_008330327.1:1460556-1473005 GCF_000622305.1 Nannospalax galili
TGAACTATGTTTTATTTAGGTAATTAACAGGCAAAAACAATGTAGGCATTTCTTTATTACATGGTATTATATAAACCAATGAACTATGACCAAAATATTAAATGTATAGTTGAAAACACAAGAGGAGAGCAAGCTCTCTGGCTCAGAAGTTTGGAGCTGAATGTAGGGCATATCGCCAAAGGGCCCCTTAATTTCAGCACATTCTGAGACAAAATGATTAGCACCCACATTTTTTCATTCCATAATTGAAATGGCCACTAACCAACTAGAACAGGATTTCACAGGTTAAACACATTTGCTATTGTTCTAGTTTGTTTCTCCATTGCTATGACAAAATACTCTAGCCAATACCCACTTGGGGAGGAAAGGGTTTATTTAACTTATATCTCCCAGGTCACAATTCATTCCTGAAGGAGCCCAAGGTAGGAACTCAAGACAGGAGTCATTAGGCAGGAGCTGAAGCACAGGCCGTGGAGGAACGCTGCTTACTGACTTGCTTTCCTGGCCCCTGCCCAACCTACTTTCTTATACAACATAGGTCCATCTGCCCAGGCGTGGTACCACCCCCAGTGGACCTTCACACTTTACTCAATAAAATCAAGAAGATGCCCCACAGACATGGCCACAGGCCAGTCCAATGGAAGTAATTCACCAGCTGAGGCTCCCTCTACCCAGATATGTCAAGTTGACAACTAAAGTCATCCAGTACAGCTTCCATTTCTTGTTCCACCCTAATTAAAATTATTTTTATAATTAATTTTTATTATTTGAGAATTTCATACATGAGTACTGTATTTTAATCATTTCCACCCCTCCCTTTAGTGTTGGTCATAGTGTTTAGGGCTGACCACTTGGGACTGGATAACATATTAGGACTGTTGTCCCCAGAGGAAAACTGATTGTGCTTCTCTTAGCAGCCATTAATTGCCTGTAGCTCTTCACCCAACGTGGAACCTTGTGAAATTTCCCCTATCGGAATTGACATGTCAGCTAATCTTGTCATTATACAGATCTTGTTTTGGCAATGATATTAATGGGTACAGTTTCTGGCACCTCTAGAAGACACTATGTAGCAGCATGAGTCCTGGTCCTCAGGTTCTTACAGTTTGCCCCTCTTCCACTATGTTCCCTGAGCCTCCGGGTAGGGATTGTGTTGTAGATGTATCAACTGGGGCTGGCTGCCCCCAGTCACTTATTCTCAACACTTATTGACAACAGTTGTGGATCTCTGTAATTTTCTTCATCTGTTGCAAATAGCAGCTTCTTTGATGAAAGAGGAGAGCCACACTTATCTGAGGATAAAGGATAAGTATGTAGAATACAGTTAGAAATTATACAGGTTTAAGAAAATGGTAGTAGTAGGTTGTCCTCTAGGATAAATGACCTCTTCAACCATGGGTATTTGGCTAGATTTACAGCTCCAAGCATGAATTTCCTCCTATTGAGTAGGTCTTAATTCTAATTAGACAGCTGCTGGCTACCCCAAAGATAACAGGTCCACCACTGTACCACTGAGGATATCGTACCCAGCAGGTCATTGTTGTGGTTCGTAGGTTTCAGAGCTGGGAAGGTCTACTGATTGTTTTCCTTCCTTGGCACCTGCATAGCAACTTTAGGTATTGCGAGAGCTGGTCTTCAGAGAGGAGACTTCCAGGTCGGTCCCACCTCGATTCCCCAAGTCCCGTGTCCAAAATGTGTGCTGTCTTACCTTCAAGTTGTGGGAGGCAACCAAGGGCAATGACAGTAGTCTATATTTCTTTGGAAGTCTCTTGGAATATCCTGACCAACAACTCAAAGAAAGGCTTCCCCTGCCTGACGCTGAGGTTTTTGCTACGTGGTTTATAGCAATTGAGCCACATTATTACCCTGTGTGGTATAACTCCATTAATATATACATATATATATATATATATATATATATATAATTTATTTGAAGTAAGCTTGTAAAGTGTCTCCCTATGGCTTTTAAAATATCCTTGATATTTACCTCTCCTCCCAATTTTAAAACTTCTCCCAAAGGTGAGCATAAATATATGAAAAGGATATTTACAATGCAGTTATTCAAAAATAGAGAGAGAAACTGAAATGCATGACACTTAATAGAATTTCCAAGGACGATGTCAACATTTCCTGAGTGTAGTAGGTCTTATGGTGAGTGTCTCCATCATTTTTGTTTAGATCAAGTCACTCTATGGCAGTTATTGTTTCCTGTGGAGAATGAGTACTTCAAAACTATTCATGGAGCTGAGTGATAGAGCAGAGTTGGATAGCATTGGTACTAGTGGGTGTAGAAGCTCTAAGCAACTCAAAAATAGAAGTAGCAAAGTTGTCCATGAGTTTTTTAATATCAACACTGATGAAGGCAATTGAATGTTGTCATAATTTTCATATTGCCTCAATTTTTAATATAAATGAGAATTTATATTTAATATAAATGAGAAATTTAGCAATGTAACTGAACAGCTTTTCATATGTTATTTATTTTTATCTCTTTATGATGAATGGCTTCTTATTATTCTATTAAAAGCATCTATTTTTTGTCTTAATGAAAACAATTTGATTTCTTTGCTGTCAAAATAAAGCAGAGGCCAGCATCCTTGTACATATATGTTGCAGTATTTTCAAATTTATTTCAGTAGAATATGCATCTACACATATGTTATATCAAAGGATACAATCATTTTTTAGACTCAAATTTTCCTGTATTAATATTGTACTGAACACAGGAAAGCAGTTAATATTCCCTTGCTTTTACCCTAAGTACTTTAACTTTTGGTTCTAATTACAAATTGATATGGGGACGTATACAATATTGATCTTTTCTTTCAAAGACACAGAATTTTCCATCATTCATCCAGGTTGTCTGTCATATGCACATTTTATCTATAAAGCCCTTGCACATAAATCAGCATAATATTATACATTGCATATTCATAAGCTATTGCTATTCACTGATGAGCCTTCATTTTTATAGTTTGTATTTAAACATTGTTTACATGATATTTTTCTTATTCTAACGTATTACTAAATTAGTGTAAATAATATTCCTGAAGACAAACACTAATTGGTCATATATTAAATCTCAATAAATCATTTTTGAAAAAATCAATGAATGTTATTGATCTCTAGTTGTAAATAAGACATCAAGGAAATATTACATGTCTGAGGAAAGGTAAAGTCAAGTTTCTCACTGGTTACCATACTTTTCTTCTTTACAATGCACTGAACTTATTTATGTGAACTAGATCTCAAGCATCACAAACTGCAGAGACTACAGACAGGCATGAAGCTAAGGGAAGGTACTGAGTGTCGCCATCTTCCTCCTGCCCCTCCCACTCCTCAATAAGCTGAGTTTGTGAAGACTGTAAAAATCTGTTTAAAAAGCACGACATTTCAGTGAAATATCTTCCTGAAATAAGACACCAACTACAATTTTCATAAAGCACCGCTAAATATCAGATAATGTTATTCACGCTGCAATTTGAAAGGGAAGTAGGAGAAAAATAACCCTTCTCTGCTACCTCCTTTACCTCACCCCCGGGAGCTCAGGAAACACCAGAGAACAATAAAAGTGGAAAATTCGTGACTCTTTCTTGCTAATAGTTCAATCTGGAATGAGCTGCAGTCATGATTTTCCAACAGCCTGTCACAAAAGCAAGACATTTTCAACTCAAAAATCATGCTTTCAAAATTGTTTGTTTGGCTTAAGATGCAGTTTTTTACACTGATGAAATTTGTCACTGAAAAGCGCTTTATGCAAATAGTAAAAATTGGTGAGCTGGGTTCTGCTGTAGGAGAACTGTGTTAGAGAACTACAGAACAGAGTCCATAACTGATTCTAAGGTGAAGAAGACAGCAGAGTCCTCAGGCCAGAGAATAATACCTCCAAAATAGGCTTTGCTGGCGCCGCATGCAAGTCCAACACTCAACTGTCTCCAAAGAGAAACAAAAGGGAGATGAGAAGCTGAGACTCGTCGTAGAGATACCTCAGCTGCCTCTTTTTCCTTTCTCCTCGTCATTCATGTTTCAATATGGAAGATATTGAAAATACGCTGTGCATGAGTTAACTTAGATATGCTCAGTGCAATCAATGAGTTCCCTAGGACTGACATGGTAAGGTGTGCAAATGAACTGGAAACTCTTAATTGTCTCTTAGAGCAAATGTCTCCAGGAGGACTGCATTCTGATCCCAGTTCCAAAAGAATGAAAAATAGTATAGAACTTAACAAGATCACTTACACATCAGCGTAAAGTAATTAAAGGGAAGATAACTGTATCTTGAAATAAATATTAAAACTATCTTTGTTGGGCGAGCCATAAAAATTCGCAGACTTGAAGGACATTGGGGATGGACTCCTCCCTTATACCCAGCAGCTTGTAAAACCAAGAACAGGAACATCTCAGGACTCTATCTATTGCTTAGAAGAAGGGGGCCACTATCCTAACTATGTTCCTGGGAGGAGAGTGATAGCCTGAACTGCCCAGATGGCCATTACTAGATAGCTGTTTAAACCTGGATTCTGGACCTGTAAACCTCACCAGATTACTATGCAGGGCTGGCTTTCTGATAAAGCACAAGGACATGTCATGGCTTCTTCCTGTTGAGTCACACCAAAAGTGCTATCAGTCATCTGACCTGAATCCTCCTCAGGAAAGCTGTCTGGCCCAGACACTTCAGAAATAACATGAACTAGAATAAAATGAACATCTGGGCAGTGATCCCCACAGCCACCACCTCCCCTCCTTCCTACTGTCCTCTGCTCTGCAATAAAGTCTGCCTGTCTTCTGCATTACACTGTGTTTCTCATCTGAATACTTTGAATGGACACATCAGAAGGATCAGGGAGCAGCGAGGAGCCCATATCTCATTTAAAACCTCTGCCTTTAACTATTTTTATAACTCTTGTATCAGATGAAAGATTGATGTTGATTAATGTAGTTTAAATAATTCAGTACAATTATATGAATATAGGCTAATAATTCAATATTTTTAATTAGCAGAGTTTTGAATAGTATTTAGCACCCAAGTACCTTTCATTCAGACCCTTTGGAGAAAGCACTGCTGGGTGTGGTCTGGGAAATTTCTAAAATAGCAGATATTGCTTTCTAGAATTTATGTCATTAAAAAAATTTTTATACTATATAGGGTAGACGCTGAAGACTTAGTTTAAAGAAAAGATGAAGAATTACTTGATTCTTGCATAAAATGTTATGGCTCCAGCTTTGAGCATTGTAAGTGAGAACAACCTGTGTCCAGAGCCGTCTGAACCATAAGCGTTACCCACAAGCAAGCATTTCCAAAGCATCAGCGTTGACAGCCTTCAAGGTGGAATTAGTAGTGGTAGTTTTGTTTTCATTATGATGAAACGTTTGAGATTCTGACTTCATCTTAGAACACATGGAATTATTACTTAGTTCTCATACTTGATAAGATCATTTCATGTACTTTGTGTGTGTGTGTGTGTGTTGTGTGTGTGAGACTGTGTCCATGCATGCATGTGTGGAGGCCAGAGGTTAATGATTAATGTCTGCCTCAGTGGTTTTTCTACCACATTTTAACAAACGGCCTGTCATTCACTGAGCCTAGAGATTGACAATTCAACTGGACTGGCTGATCAACCAGGTTCTAGGATTTGCCTGCCTTTATATTCAGAGATTCAGGTTAGGAATGGCTACCACCACACATGTTTTCACATGTGTGCTGGGGATCTGAACTCAGTTCTTCATACTTGATCAGCAAGGACTTTACCCACATGCCATCCCCCACTCTCCTCCATACACTTTGTAAAAAAAGATATTTATTGAATTTTTGTGTATTTCATGCAGAACAACTTAATCATCTTTATCCCCTCTTCCCCATCGGCCCCCTCCCATAACCTCCCCAGTGGATTTCATGCATTCTATCATTTGTGTTAAGGCCTATCAAGTTGAATTAGTGTCCCCAGATGTCCCTCACTGCATGTTCATCTAGTGAAGTCTAGTCAGTCTATCTAGAGTCCCTCCCTTTAAGAAGATCAGCTATGGTTCTTCAGCTAAGATTGGAGTCTGCTCTCCATTTCCACAATTCTATGCTGGGCTTTTGTCTGCTTGAATTTGCATGGGTCTTGTGCATGCTGTCACTATTGCTGTAGATTCATATGAGCAAGATCCCAGGAGCCCGCAGGACTCTCTTTCCATATGGTCATGCACCTCCTCCCTGGATCTTACAGTCTCTCTGCCCCCTCTTCTGCAATGGTGCCTGAGCCCTGGGTGGGTGAAGTTTGATATAGGAGTCTTGCCCAAGGACCCACACTCTGCAAACTTTTAATAGACTATTTTGTTTCATATTCTTAACTTTTCTTTCTCTGTTCTGTTATCTTATTTTCCTGCTTATGCCTGAGCTGAGCTAGAAAGAGAGTGGGACAAAATTTCCCCAGAACTTTCTAGAACTTTATTTGGTAGAGGCTCTTGATACAATGGAGGCAGTTAATGTAATCAAATTCTCTCTCCAGATAAGGATTAACTCTAAACGAGGGAAAAGGCACGTTTCTTAGTCTATGGGTATTTTCTTGGGCTGTCTAAAGTCATTTACAAACCCAGGAATTCTGAGAGCCTTTGTCACCCGCTGCTGGTCAGACAAAACTGCCACGCTGCTTCCTGTTTGTGCGGGCAAGGTCAAGGCACCTTAATCACTCAGGGTCTATAGCTCTTTCTCACAATCTAGGAGTTTTATCACCCAGGGTGAGTTACTCTGTACCACTCTAGGAATCTTGCTTTCCTTCAGCTGAATCCATGGGATAGAATTAGAGAGCTGGAAAGGCCATTTTTTCATATTTAGCATTTCTATGGCATTGGAAATAAACATTTTCCCCTTGTATATTCCTCATAGTACTTCTTAAAAGCACTAAGCTTAAACACATTTCATAGTCATAGGGTTTAAGCTGCACGAAGAATAAGCAAAAATTGCTTGGCTATTTGTTGTTGGAAAACTATTACTACTGATACATAAAAGTTAACAAAGTGCTTTATTAAACTAGAATTATGAATTAATGACTTTGTGACAGATTTCTCCCCCTGACCTTCATTTTGTGTGCGAATCAACTTCAGATTATTGCATCATAAACTCTGCCCAACAGCAGATGTTGTCTTACTTTTAAAGATGCAAATTGAATTATCTAGCCAAGGCCTTAGTACCACAGGTTTCCCTGAGATACTTCTGGGACTCTCAAAGTAAAATCTATTCTTGTTATAGTAGCAAAATAAATTTATTTTTGATAAGTAAATTCAACCTTGTTTGACAACAAGGCTTTTCTGGCAATTTCTTGGTGTAGGAGTGATGGTCCATTAAAGTAGCACAAAACAGGTCAAGAAAATTGAAGACCCCAAAAGACAAATAAGTCCCATGAGTTGGCTAATCTTTTTAAGTTTTTCTTTTTAAATTGGATTTTTGCCAATTTCATACAGTATTTGCACCCCCTTATTAACTCTGCAAAATTTCATGTACTCTAATATATATGCGTATAGACTCAAATTTCTTTCTCCAAGTGTCTTTCAGTTTAGGTCTATCCAGAGCCTGGTTAAACTACCAAGAATCATACCCCAAGAAGGAACTAATCTTCCCTTCCCAACAGTCATTAGCTTCCAGAGGTCCTCAGGTAGGGCTGTGTTTTCTTATCCACTTGCCCATGTCTATGCTGGGAATTTGTCTGGCTTGAGCTTGGATGGTGCTTGTGTAGGCTGCCAGTATTGCTGTGAGTTCATCTGAGTAATAGCTCAGCTGTCTGGAAAACTGTTTCCATAGCTCCTCTACCACTTCCGGCTCTGACAGTCTTTCCACTACCTCTTCCAACTGATGAGTGGATAATGAAAATATGGTGCGTATATTATTCAATAGTCAAAAAAACCAAAATTATGACATTTGAAGGTAAATGGATTGAACGGGAACAATCATCCCATCCCTAGTGAAGTAATTCACACCCCGAAAGACAAATGTTAAACATGTTCTGTCTCATAGCTGGGTACTAACTTTGATTCTTAGATACACATACTAAAACTGGAAAATCCAGAGAGGTGGTGAGGAAACATAAAAGGCAAGCAGGGCTGGGGGAGGGGGAGGTGTTCTTCATGGGAGGTGAGATAGGATGCCATGATATAAAGGGGGAAAGGAGAATCCTAGAGTAGGAAGGGTTAATAGGGTGGGGATGGGAGGGCAGGGCAGAGGAGGAAGGAACTGTCCAACACTGAAGACCTTGAGAAAAAGACATATGGAAACCCATTTCACTACTCAAGCTTTATAAGGAGAGAGAGAGAGAGAGAGAGAGAGAGAGAGAGAGAGAGAGAGAGATCTTTAAACCAGGCATCCCATAGACCTTCAAACAATGCTGGCCATTGCCCCTGTGCTTGGTTACCCACTAGAACTTAGCACTACATACAGAAACCATAGAAAAAACAAGGAGAAATCATGCTGATGCTGACCCCTAGTTTTTATAGTGCAAGTTACCTGGAAAAAAAATAATCGTCAACCTTACTCAGCTGTGACTCATGCTTGCTTCAGCAACAACTGGCCTGGCGAGGTATGACCTCTAGAGCAATAGGAGCATGAATATTATGGGTGTGACCAACCACATTCTAATTGGCATTAGTGTCTGCTTCATAAAATGAAGTCCATACCTGACAACGATATAAGGCCTAGGAACCTGTGGTTTGAGAGGTCACAGGCCATAAGGGAGAGCCTAATATTATTATTCTGCTAAATATAGTATTAAACTAATTCCTAATGACTTACTGTTACATAGATTAAAGCCTCACTTAACTCTCACCGGGAAGGCTTCCTTATGCAGCAAATGGTGATCAACACAGAAATCTACAACTGGCCAATATGCAAAGAATGAAAGGCTAATACAGAATGATTATTCTTGAATAAGAAAGATACCTATATCAAGTTTCTGCTTCCAGGGGCTAGAGAGGTGGCTCAGTGGTTCAGAGTACTAGCTGTTCCTCCAGACCCAGGTTTGATTCCCAGCACCCAAATGGCAGCTAAGCAACTAACAATCATCCATAACTGCAGTTCCAGGGGATCAGAGGTCCTCTTCTGACCTCCTTGGGCATTACATGACACTGGTGCACTTACACATG
Organism: Nannospalax galili; assembly: GCF_000622305.1. NCBI lineage: Eukaryota > Metazoa > Chordata > Mammalia > Rodentia > Spalacidae > Nannospalax > Nannospalax galili. The sequence goes on from NW_008330327.1 coordinate 1,469,671, forward strand.
CAGGCAATACACTCATACACATAAAATAAAAATAATAAAATAAAAAAGGAACTGTCAAACTTCTGCTTCCGAAGGCACAGGGATCACTGTGGAAGTGATTAATCTTTTAAAAAACGAATTCATACTCAGTGTGATCTCTAAGGAGGAAAGAAATTTCAACAATCAATGCCCTATGTCTAACTGAATAGTAAAACTCAACCAGGCTCCAGTGGGTGGATCCACACTGAAGAACATTTGGGGACACAAATGTGAAATCGATAGGCACACACACACACACACGCACACACACACATAATTAAAAATGAAATAAATATTTTTTTAGAAATCACATGGAACCCAATTAATGTAAACAAGGTTTGTGTTTATATGCAGTAGTTAAATACAATGAAGAAGAAAAAGCAAATGTCTACTGGACTCACATTCTCTCTTACTTCTTCATAGAGCACTGCCCTTTCTCCGATCTTAAATGGGAGCGACATTATTTTTCTGCTAGATTTGTAAAATACCCCATCCTGTGTAATGGCAAAACTATGAGGTGACAAATATAATCTTTGCTTTCATTCCCGCTGCCATCCCCGTTGAGATAACTGGCTGCGTTTGAATCTGTCTGTCTCTAACACCTTGTTCACTTGATTTTTCTGAATTCCATAACACCAGAGTCAAAGTTTTGGCTCACGTTTGGGGAGACAGAAGTGATAAGGCACATACAAAAAAGTTCGTATTGTCAGGTGCCTTCGTGATTTCTGGGCATTATAGAGATTAGAGCCAACACATGCACTTTGGAAGCAAATTTGTGAGTTCTCTGGGTCTCTGGATGTTCTCTGTGTGGTATCTTTGCTGCATCCCTGAACACTAGCAGCCTGTTTCCTCACTAAGTCCTCTTTGTGTCCCCAGAAATTTCCATTTAAATTTGTACCCCATATCCTCTGGCACATGATGGTCCACACCCTAAAATGCAACCACTTCCTGGCCAAGGTTCCATTTAATCCCAGGCATACATTTTTACTTGAAATCCGTAATTGATCCCCATGATTAAACTGCATTTGAACCCTTCTAGGAAAGAACATATCTCTTCTTTTGTAATCATTACTTTTTAAATTTTTATTAACTACATGATTAGAAGAAGCATTTCACCACAGAACTACAGATATAACATATTCAGTAACATACTCCAGAGCAAGAGTACATCTCTTTCACAAGTGGGTGCAAGTTTCTAGGTTCATGTTGGAAGCCTGAGGCTCAGCCATTTCTCAAAACTGCTGACAGACGTAAGCTGGTAACTTTGCATTCTGCCCACCCTCCTCCCGCGGGCACGGGACAGAGCCCGCGGCCCTGGGCCCATGGCCTTGGCCCGCGGCCTTGTTCTCCTTTCAGATTCCTCCCTTAGAGTACATCTGGACCCCTGTGTTCTGGCTGATATGATTACTCTCAATCTTTACTCCTTTTGTTTTCATTCTCTATTTAACCTCATGCTTGAGCTGCAATAAACGAGACTTGATCAGAACGCTGTCTTGTCTCCATTTCTCTTGTCTCTTGCCCCATCCAAATCCCCACTCCCCAATACAGGTACCCTGTTGCAGACCCTGCGGGCCAGGGCAGGTTCACAGTTGAGTTAATACCGTTATACAATGTTGAACTCAGTATAAGCCCTGTAAGATGTAAACTGAATGAGTTTTTTAACCTTTAAAAAAGATCTCCATTTCATTTTAGAATATATTGTTCCTTGCAGGAAGACTCATTGTTTTTGCTACTAACACTAAATGATGGTGCATGCATCTCTAATCTGTTTGCATCTGATAATTACTAGTCATAATCAGATGCACTTGGATCCTTGGAGCCAGTGTATGTCTATGAAGTCTTCGGGTAGATTTCAATGGTAATGTTTATCACCTCTACTAATTAGCATGATGTAAATTTCCATGCTTCCTCCTCAAATTTAATACATTTTTAAAAATTTGTTGATTTTTTTTTGTGTGTATATCACACAGAACATACCAAACCATCATATTCGACTATACACTCACTTCCCAGATGGCACCCTCCCATGGCCTCCCTCCCCCCACTAGAGCTGTTATACTCTGTTATCCCTGCTACTGTCTGCTGTGTTGACAGCAACCCAGCCAATCCCACTACCTGCCCTTCTGGTGAATCCAGTCAGCCTATCTAGAGGTCTTTGTTTTAGGAGGGTCACTGTTCCTCTTCTAGCAGCAATCAGTTGTCAATATTCCTTTAGATAAGATTGGGGTCTGCTGCTCATTTTCCCAGTTCTATGCTGGGTTACTATATGGGAGTCCCTTTGGCCACCCTGGCCAACAACTCAAAAGAAGGTATCTCCTATCTGGCATTGTTGCTTGTTATGTAGCCTTTAGCTATGCATATGGACTCTTAAGAAAGTACATTGGCCTCTTTACTCTTTGGTTATACTTTCCTTTTGGGTGTTTAAGGACATACAGTTGGCCCAGATAAATCAATTTATTTTTACTCTTAAGGGCATTTGAGGATCTGTTCCTCAGGGGTCACATGGGATTGGGAGAAGGCTCTGGCTCCTTTTATTTTTTTTTTATTTTTAACCAGTTCCACCTATGTGAAGATAAGTCAAAGGTCCTGCTCGACCATGGTTGGCTTCATTTGGAAGCATGGAGGAATGATTCCTCTGTGTTGACCCTCCTCTTTGTACACTGGACACTGGTGGTTCAAGTCCATCTCATGGGGTCTCCTTGGCCTCCTTGATCAAGAGGACTGGTGTCCCACCACAATTACAGGACATTTTGAGAGATGCTCATAGTCCCCTGTTACTAGTCGACCTAGGAGGGCAAGGAGCAAAAACTGTCCTTTATGTCCCTCTGACCAAATTATTATAAACCTCAAAGTATGTCTGTTAAACATCCAAGAAGATTAGTTCCACCAGTCTGGTACTTTAATTACTGTGTGTCATGTAGACAAATCTTGGGCAAAAACCAATGTTCTCAGATAAACCTTACACAGATATATATTTCCTGATCTGCTATGTATAATTTGTCAGTAGATGTAGGACTAATATGGTTCTCTCTGGTTTTCAAAACTAGGTAGGCATTATTTATCTCTCACATTCTCTGAGCCTCCACCATAGCTTTTCCACTTAAGGTGCCCCCATTTCCCCCTTTTCTCCCGTACCAATACCCTTCTCCTATGGTCCTACCTCTCTTGAGTTCCTTCTTTCCCTTTATCCTCTAGGTTCTTTGTATACTCTTCCCTCTCCCATCCCTAAGCTAACCCAATTTTTATCCATATCTCCCTTATTAAGGCCTGTTTCCTACTGTTCTCTTTCAGGTTCTTTCTTTTCCTTTACCTCCCTG
>NW_008330327.1:1473021-1476135 GCF_000622305.1 Nannospalax galili
CCTACTATTCTTCTCCTTCAGGTTATTTCTTTTCCTTTACCTCACTGTTTCCTTACCCTTGTCCTGGTTCCTGGAGTTATGTCTGTTTGCATACTTATTTATCAGAGTCTGATCCCAGGATCCACATATGAGGGAGAACATATGTCAATTTTTTTTCTGAGATTGTGATACTTCACTTAGTATAACAGTTTCTAGTTTCATCCATTTACCTGCAAACTTCATGATTTCATCTTTCTTTACTTAGGTTGCTTCCATCTCTTAGCTATTGCGAAAAGAACAGCAACAAACATGGATGTACAAATGTTTCTGCACTAGGATGAGTTCTTTGGGTATATGCCAAGGAGTGGTATAACTGGGTCAAATGGTAGGTTCATTTGTAGTTTTTTAAGAGTTCTCCACACTGCTTTCCATATGGGTTGAATAAGTTTGCAGCTCCACCAGCAGTGGATGAGTGTCCTGCTTTCTCCACATCCTCTCCAACATTTGGTATCATTTGTTCTCTTGATCTTAGCCAGTCTGGGGTAAGATGAAATCTTAAAGTGGTTTTAATTTGCATTTCCCTAATTACTAATGATATTGAACACCGTTTAAGATGCTTCTTAGCCATCTTTATTTCTTCTTTTGAGAACTCTCTGTTCAGCTCCTCAGCCCATCTTTTAATTGGGTTGCTTTTTGTCTTGGTTCCCTGTTTTTTGAGTTTCTTACAAATTCTGGTTATTAAACCTCTGTTGGATGTGTCGCTGGTGAAGATTTTCTCCCACTCTGTGGGTTTTCTGTTTGCTTTCTTGTCTCCTTTGATGTACAGAAGATTTTTAGTTTAATGAGGTCCCATTTGTTAATTCTTGCCCTTGTTTCCTGAGCAATTGATGTCTAGTTTAGAAACTCCTTTCCTACTCTTATGTCTTGTAGGTTTTTGCCAATGATTTCTTCTAATGGTTTCAGAGTTTCAGGCTTTACATTGAGGTCTTTGATCCATTTGGAATTGACTTTTGTGCAGAGTGAAAGATACGGGTTTAGTTTCATTCTTCTACAGGTGGAGATCCAGTTTTGCCAGCACCATTTGCTGAACATGTTGTCTTTCCTCCAGTGAATATTCTTGGCCCCTTTGTCAAATATCAGGTGGCTGAAATTTTATTTACTCATATTTGGGTCTTCAATTTTGCTCCATTGATCTATGGGTCTATTTTTGTTCCAGTACCATGTTGTTTTCATTACTATAGCTCTGTAATAAAGCTTAAAATCTGGTATACTAATCCCCCTGGCATTGCTCTTCGTGCTCAGTGTTGTTTGGGCTATCAGAGGTCTTTTGTGCTTCCATGCGAATCTTAGGATTTTTTTTTCCAATTCTGTGAAAAATGTCATGGGGATTTTGATTGGCATTGCATTGAATCTATATATGACTCTTGGTAGGATGGTCATTTTCACAATATTAATTCTTCCAATCCATGAGCATGGAAGGTCCTTCCATCTTCTGATGTCTTCCTCAATCTCTTTCTTTAATGATTTAAAATTTTCATTGTAGAGCTTTTTAATGTCTTTGGTCAGGCTTATTCTGAATTATTTTATTTTTTTGGAGCCATTGTGAAGGGTAGTTTTTCCATGTGCTCTTTCTCTGATTGCTTGCTATTGGTATATAAAAAGGCTACAGACTTCTGTAGGTTAATTTTGTAACCTGCCACTTAACTCAACTTGTTAATAATAACTAGTTTTCTGATGGAATTTTTGGCATCTCTTAGATATAATATCATATCACCTGCAAAAAGGGATAATTTGAGCTCTTCTTTTCCAATTATTACTCCTTTACTTACCTGCTCTTGTCTTATTGCTGTTGCAAGAGTTTCAAGCACTATGTTAAAGAGAAGTGGAGATAGTGGACAGCCTGTCTGGTTCCTGATTGCCAGTGATGTAGCTCAGTAGTAGAACTTTTCTAGCAGCCAGCAGGAGGCTCAACTTTGAACATAAATGCATGTTGAATTTTGTTGAAGGCCTTCTTTGCATCTATTGAGATGACCATGTGGTTCTTGTCTTTGAGCCCATTTATATGATTTATGATGTTTATTGACTTAAGTATATTGAACTGTCCCTGCATCTCTGGGATAAAGCCAACTTGATCATTGTGGATGGTCTTTTTGCTGTGTGTCTGTATGTGTTTTGCAGGTATCTTGTTGAGAATTTTTGCATCTATGTTCATTAAGGATATAGTTTTCTTTTTTGCTTGTATCTTTACCTAGCTTTGGTATTAGAGTGTTGCTGGCTTCATAGAAGGAATTTGGAAGTTCTCCCTCCATTTCTATCTTTTTGAATAAATTAAGTATTATTGGATGCAGATCTTCTTTAAATATCTGATAGAATTTGGCTGTAAATCCATCTGGTCCTGGGCTTTTTTTGAGTTGGGGGGTTTTGTATTACTGTTTCAATTTCTTTTTGTGTTATGGGTCTGTTTAAGCTGTTAATCTCTTCTTGGTTTAGTTTTGTGGTTCCCATGCCTTTAGATATCCATCCATTTCTTTTAGGTTTTCAAATTTAGTAGCATATAGGTTTTTAAAGTATTCCCCTATAATGTTCTGTATCTTTCTGGTGTCTGTTGTGATGTTTCCCCTTTCATCTCTGATTTTGTTGATTTGGAGGTGCCCTTTCTTTCTTTTGGTTAGTTGGGCTAACGGTCTGTCAATCTTGTTTATCTTTTCAAAAAACCAGCTCTTGGATTCGTTGATTCTTTGTATTGTTTTGTTTCAATTTCATTAATTTTTGCCCTCATTTTCATTATTTCTTCTTGTCTGCTTTGTTTGGGTTTCGTTTGCTGTTGCTTTTCAAGTGTGTTGAGTTGCAACATTAAGTCATTTATTTGTGTTCTCTCCGATTTTTTGATGTAGGCACTAAGAGCTATAAACTTCCCTCTAAGGATGGCTTTCAGTGTGTCCCAGAGGTTTTGTCGTGTTGAATTTTCCTTTTCATTTAGTTCCAGGAATACTTTTATTTCTTTCTTAATTTCTCTTTTGACCCATTCATCATGCAGGAGTGTGTTGTTAAATCTCCATGTGTTTATGTGGTGCTTAAGGTTTCTCAGCTTTATTGCATTGTGGTCTGATAGAATGCATGGAATTATTTCAATCT
>NW_008330327.1:1476385-1484782 GCF_000622305.1 Nannospalax galili
ACACACCAGTTTGGTGAATATATGTTCATGATTGTAATATCTTCTTGATTTATTGTTCCTTTGATCAAAATGAAGTGGCCCTCTTTATCTCTTCTGATTAGTTTTAGTTTAAAGTCTATTTTGTCAGATATTAGAGTTGCTACACCTGCTTTTTTCTTAGTGCCATTTCCTTGGTATATTTTTTTCCATCCTTTCACTTTAGGATAGTGTCTGTCCTTGAAAGTGAGATGAGTTTCTTGCAGACAACAAAAAGATGGGTTTTGTTTCTAAACCTATTCACCTAGTCTGTCTCTTTTTACTGGGGAGTTCAGTCCATTAATATTTAAAGTTATTAATGAAAGATGAGTATTGAATTCTGTCATTTTTATTTCTATTTACATTTGTGATGTAGCTGTATTTTTCCACAGTCATACCTTCATTTTATTTCTTTCCACAATCTCTTGGGTATAGTCATTCCTTTATTCAACTCTTTGTATTGCTTCCAGAACTCTCTGAAGGGCTGGTCTTGTGGACATAAATTCCTTCAGCCTATTTATGTCATGGAAGATTTTTCTTTCCCCTTACACTGTAATAGACATTTTGGCGGGGTATAGTAATCTGGGTTGGCATCTGTGGTCATTTAAAACTGGGAATGCTTTGGTCCAGGCTCTTCTGGCTTTCACAGTTTGCACTGAAAAGTCACTGTAATCCTAATGGGTTTTCCTTTATATGTGACTTGTTGTTTCTCTTTTGCAGCTTTCAGTATTGTGTCTTTGTTTTGTATGTTTAGTGTTTTTACTATGATATGCCATGGAGAGTTTCTTTTCTGGTCCTGTCTGTTTGGTGTTCTATATGCTTCTTGTATTTATATGGGCATGTCTTTATTTAATGTTGGGAAATTTTCTTCCACGATTCTGTTGAAAATCTCGTCCATGCCATTATCTTCGGATTCTTCTTCTTCCTGTATGCCTGTTATTTGTAAGTTTGATCTTTATGGTGTCACACAATTCCTGCATTTTCCATTCTTGTGATTTCTTAAATTTTTCATGATTTTTGCTTGAGTGGTCTAGTTCATCCACTTTATCTTCCATCCTTGATACTCTGTTTTCCATTTTATTCATCCTATTGGTGAGGATTTCTCTTGTCATTTCTAATTGGCTTATGGAGTGTTTCACTTCATTCTTTCCTTCTTCATTTCACCCTGAGAATTCTTCAATATTTCGAACTCTTCCGAATTCATTCAGAAGTTTATCCCTATCTTCCTTCAGTTATTTCTTTGTTTGTGTGTTCTTTAAATTCACTGAATTCTTTTATCATGTTTATAATTGTTCTTTTGAGTTCCATGTCCTGCATTATCTCTAGGGCGTTCTCACTGTACTCCTCTAGAGGACTATTGGTATTTGGTGGGGATATGTTATTTTTTTTTTCATGTTATTTTTTCTCTGTGATTTTGACATGTGAATTTTGTAGTTTCAGATTCTTGTGTGAAACTCAGGCCTTCAAGTTTAGTTCTGCTTCTTTTTATGAACTTTATGTGTCTTTGTGGTTTACTTTTTGAGCATGAAAGGCTGGTTCCTCTAAGCTTACAGTTCTCTCTTTTGATTTTATATTGGAGTGGCCAGATTGCTTTTGTCTTCAGGAGTTACCACAGAGGCCCAAGTCAGATGAGGACCAGATGCTCTCAGGCTTTCTCCTAAGGTCGGATCCCTCCAGGATAGATTTTGGCCTCAGGAGTCTGGGGGTTGGACTGGCCTCGGAGCCTGGCCCAGGAAAGATGCTGGTCTAGGGTCGCTGGTAGCGACCCAGAGATGCAAAGGAAGATGGGGGCGGGAGGCGGCCCCAAGGGCCCCTGTGGACTACACCAAGGAGCTGAGTTGGTCTGGATTCAAAGGACCAGGAAGAGGAAAGGTCAACCCCATCCAGGAAAGAGGCTGGCTGGTTGTGCTGACCCAGGGAGGCAGAAGGAGGTGAGGGTCAGGCCAGACCCAGAGCGCCCCTGGTGACCTGAGAAGGAACTGAGTTGCTCTGGATGCACAGGATCAGGAAGAGGCACTGGTGGTTCCCCAGGTGTCTGGGGCACCAAGACAAGAAATGGGACATGACTTATGATAGGACAAAAGACAGGCAGGGGAGATGGGAGGGTGAATGAGGCTGGGGGAGTCAAGGTGGTGAGAGCACAGTCGACTTACCCTGGAGAGAAAGGCCTATGGGTTAGAGAGAGGCCTGCTGGTTATGCAGGCCCAGGGAAGCAGAGGGAGGTGAGGGTGGGGCCAGGCCCAGAAGAAAACTTTTGCTTTGTATGTGTATATTTATAGGTGAAAAGGCTTTTTTTGGGACTAGAGAGGTGACTTAGTAGTTAAGAACAGTGACTGCTCTTGCAGAAGACCTGGGCTCAATAACTATCACCCACATAGTGTCTAACAATGACCAGTTCCAAGGGAATCCATCACTTTCCTGTGACCTCTGCAGGCATTGCATGACATAGTTGCACTTGCACACATGCAGACAGTGCACGCATACACTAAAATAAAAATAATAAAATATTTTTAAAAAATATTTTTTATATTAGGCTGGTTTTGAACTCACTCTATAGTCTTTGATGGCCTCAAAGTTGACCCCCTTGTCTCAGCCTACTGAATGCTAGGATTATAGATATGCACCACACTCAGCTATATATTTTATTTTAATGCAAACTGTCAAATATTTAAAATTTTAAGGAAGGTATAAGTAGAACTACATGGCTTTAAAGAGAGACTGCAGAGCCAGTTAAAGGTATTTTCACCTTCAAATATACACATGGTATAACTTCTCACTTTGGAATGGAAAACCACCCAGCACATCATAATCGACCTCACACTGCCAAAACCTTAAATTTGGGTATTCTATTAGGTATTTTAAAAACTATGAAGCAATTGTTAGTGAATCATATAGTTATACATATCTACATAACAAAATACTTTCAAGAAATTTATCTTACGTTGAACACTGAAGCATATTAACTGAATTACAAGGCAGAAAATTATAACTGATATTAGAAATGTGAGGTTTCATTTTTGAAACTGTTAATTTTCATCGATTGTACCTGAAAATTTAAGACTTCAACTTGATTCATAGTAAGTAGACAAGGCAAAGATTTTATTAAAGTGAGAAAAGTGTATTTCTAGCAAACGTAGCTTAACTGAGAAATCCCAGAAGCACCTGTCAATAGGTCTGATGTTGCACTGGTAGGTATTTGATGGAATTAGAAAAGAAGAAAGTGATATAAAAATGGAAAAGTCAAAATGCAATTAAAATTTGTTGCAGGTAATGTGAGAATTTAGGAATTTAAGAGAAATATTTGAGAAATTATAAGATATAAGAGAATTTAATGAGTCAAAATTCCTGTCTAAAGAATATAACTTATATGTGTGTATATATACATGCTAGACATAGCATATAATGGAAGACTGTATTATCTATAACAAAATATTAAATATTTGTAAAAAAGTTAAGAAGCTATTTGATAAATGTGCTAAAATTCTACTGAAATGTTATTTATGAAACCAGAAAAATGATAAATGGTGCTCTACCTGGATAAGACATCTCAATTTTTAAAAATATTTTATTTGTTTTTATTTTATATGTATGAGTGTTATGCCTGCACGTAGGTAAGTGCACCCGTGTCATGCAGTGCCTGCGGAGGACAGAAGGCACTGTCACATCCCCTGGAACTGGAGTTATGGACAATTGTTAGCTGCCATGTGGGTGCTGGGACTTGAACCCAGGTCTTCTGCAAGAAGAGTCAGTGTTCTTAACAGCTGAGTCATCTCTCCAGCCCCGACCTCTCAATATTTTAAACATATTAACTACTTCTAAATAATACTACATTTTAATCAGATGTAAATATATTTTCAAACACTTTGAAAACCTCTTCCTAAAGTGTGTGTGGGACTGTAAACATGACAATATTTTAGAACTGGTAAAAAGATTACCTCCTCATCAGAATCAAATGGTAAAATTCTTTACAAAATGACGGTATTGTGACTGATTTTCTTACATTCTTCAGTTTCTTAATTTAGGTCCATCATGCTGTCTCCACAGTTCTATTTGTCCATGATTTATTCAGGGAAAGGCAAATGTCAGACCTTGGAACCTCTGAAGCCTGGCTTGTGTAGGTGGGGACGATATACTGATCCTAACCCCTGTCCTCTAGCTATTCACCAGAAACTACTGTGACCCCCTTACTTTCTACCTGATGAAGAAGCCAACTGTAGGAATGTATAGAGAGAGAAATATGCATGATTAGGTCCCTGTTATTGTGTGAGATGCTACAGGAAACAAAGTCAGGGCCCACAGAACTCTGGAAGGGCCCTTGAATTACAATATGAATCTATGTACTGATTCTGCTGAAACCAGCTTGCTTACGGCATTTAAAGAAAAAATTATTACACTTATTTGTGTGTGTGTGTGTGTGTGTGTGTGTGTGTATACATATGCACATATTACAGTATGGATGTGGAGGACAGAGGACAACTTTGTGGTGTGGATTGTCTCCTTCTACCTTTACATGAATTCCAGGGAACAGAACTCAGATCACCAGACTTGATGGCAAGGGTCTTTACCTGCTGAGCCATTTTACCATCACCACCCTGGCCTTTTAAAAATGTGTTATTTATTTACTAATCTCTCTCTCTCTCTCTCTCTCTCTCTCTCTCTCTCTCTCTCTCCCCACCCCCCAACCCCATCCGTGTGTGTTTCATAAGTACAGTTTCCCACACTCAAGGGTTGCTGACCCATGAGCTTTTTGGTGATTCTCCTGCCTCCATCTACCATCTCCCCAGAGCGGTGATGGGACCACAGATGCACAGTGCTGTACCTGGATTTCCTTGTGGCTTCCACTGATTGAATTCAAGTTTTCAGGCTTGTCAAGCAAGGAGTTTTACCCACTGGCCCCTTTGGTTTTTGTTTGTGTGTTAAGCTAAAGCATCTGTCTAAAATAGATCTACCACATGAAAAAGCAGACAAAGAACACCAAATCTACAAAAAAATCTCAAATGTATGCAAAAATCTCATTTCGAAGGACTGAGCTCAGCTCCCCACTCCATGTCCTGAAAAAAAACTGGTTCGAGTTTGAGAATCATGCCATACTTGATCTCCACCCCTTTATTTGTAGAAAAATAAATTCTAGAATTCAAATACTTTAAAAAGAAATAAAATTAAACTATCAAAATACCAGTAAAAACTTTCACACAGTGCTAGTGGAAATGTAGAATGGTATAATTGGTTAAGAGAGATTTCACTGCTATTAAAATTGATCTTACTTGCTACCTACACATTTCACATGTGAATATTTATCTGAAAGGAAAACACAAATCTACACAAAGATTGTAATCACATGCATAGCAGTCTTGCTCAAAATACTCTAAAGTGGAAACAACCCACATACTAAGCAGTAGTTAAATGGATAGACAAATGCAGTATTTATATAATTGAATAATATTCACCAGTGGAAAGGAATAAACTATCACCACATATAGTGATTTGGAAAGACCTCAAAATCATGTTGTTGATGGAAAGAAGTTAGACATAAGGGAACATACTGTAGGGTGATTTAGATGAAATTCTAGAAAATGTAAACTAAATAGAGAGACAAAACACAGACCAGCTGTTGCCTATTGTGGAGAAAAATAAATGAACAAAAATGCATGAAGGCCGGGCATGGTGGTTCACGCCTATAATCATAGCACTTCGGAGGCAGAGGCAGGCAGATCTTTATGAGTTCGAGGCCAGCCTGGTCTACATAGTGAGTTCCAGGACAGCTGGGGCTACAGGGAGACCCTGTCTCAAAAAGAAAAAAAAAAAAAAAAAAATGCATAAAGAATCTCTTGGTGTGATGGGAAAATTTTCCACCTTGATTTTAGTGGATTTGGATTGATTAGTTTCATGAGTGTAAAAAACTCAACCATACTGATCTTAAAATAAGATGCAGATTTTATATTGAAGGTATATCTCAGTGGAGTTAATAATATAATCTGATATCTGAGGATCTTTAAGATGTACTAGAAAAGAATATGAGAGAGTATTTTCATTATCTTTATGTCAGAAAATCCAAAATTCATAATGGGAACAAGTTGACAGATTACATACATAAATATTTCATGACTAAATAAATCATAAACATAGTCAAAATATAATAGCAAAGGATAATGAAATTTGTAACATCATAAACTAAAAAAAGAATATTTGTTTACTGGTTGTTTGAAACAGGGTCTCACTATGTAGCTCAGGCTAGCCTGGAACATGCTATGTAGTCTAGGTTGGTCTTGAACTTGTGAATTTCGTTCTGCCTTCCAAGGATTGGGATTACAGACGTGTGATCATGCCCAGATAATTTCTTTAATATGTAAAGTCTTTCAAGCAACAAGAAAAGGTCAACAAAGGATCAGAGGCCAATTAATAGAAACATAATTGGTAAGAACATGAATATGTGTTTAATGTCTCTCAGAACTAAATTAAAATTGAAGCTATAATGTCTTCTTTAAAAATCTCATAATGACACTTTTATCCTACCATTTTTCCTCTCTTGAGTTCCTGCTTTCCTTTTATCTCTGTTTTCCTTCCATACTCCTCGTCCCTGCAGTTAAATCAGGATATGCACTTACTTACAAGGATTTGGTGCTAGGATGCACAAATGAGAGGAAACATATGTCCTTTGTTTTTCTGGGTTCATGTTACTTCACTTAGTATAACACATTCTAGGTCCATCCATTTACCTGCAAGTTTCATCATTTAATCTTTCTTTACTGTTGAATAGAACTCCATTTTTTAAAAAATCTAATAATGGACTGGCGAGATGGCTCTCAGTGGGTAAAAGCACTTTCTGTTCTTGCAGAGGATCCAGGTTCAGTTCCCAGCACCCAAAAGACAGCTAACAACCATCCTTAACTCAATTCCAGGTGATCTGGTGCCCTCTTCTGGCTTCTGCACCCATTGTGACATGGGTGGTACATTTACGTACATGCAGGCAAAACACTCACACACAAAATAAAAATAAATAAGTACATTAAAAAATCTAGTACTAGCAATAGGCAATTGAGATTAGGTTCATTGTGTGAGATTAGGTTCATTTTCTTGTACCTATTTTTCAATTAATTCTTTCATATTTCATATATTTGGACAAAGTATGTTGATCAGGTTCATATTAGAGCTTAGTTTGGCACAGTGCTTTGGAGAGCAATTGGTGATTTATTTCTGAATAAGAAAGACTCATACTTATTAAGCCCCTTGGAATTTACCCCAAATTTGATTAAAAAATATGCTTGGGCCGGGCGTGGTGGCACATGTCTTTAATCCCAGCACTCTGGAGGAAGACGCAGGAGGATCTCTGTGAGTTCGAGGCCAGCCTGGTCTACATAGTGAGTTCCACGACAGCTGGGGCTACAAGGGAGACCCTGTCTCTAAAAGATTAATAATAATAATAATAATAATATATACATATATGCTTGGATTTAATTATAATATAGTTTATTTTAATTATAACAAACAGCTAAAAAGATAAAATAAATTAAGACTGAGCTATTGTAGTAAATTATGGTTATACACATTTGTTGCAAAAGATAGTCTTCTAAATATTTGAAAACAATAATGTAATTTCTATTTGCCCATAGAAACACAGTCCCTATACATCATGAAGTCTGTAAAACAAGCAAGTAGAAGCAATGAACTGAATCAGACAAGGGCCCAGAGTGGAGTAAGGGAAATGGGCAGAGGGCTGGCCCTAGCTTGGGGACTGTTGGAGACTGATTTACCCCTGGGTGAGATAGAGTAGACCGTCCTTAGGATCTCTAGGTAGGTAAACTAGACTACAGTGGATGAACTAGCACTGAGGGACATCTGGTACAGGTAGGACTTAATCTGGATGGTGGAATGCATGGTGGTTTGGGGGTATGGATCGGAGATGTGGCCTAAATTTGACTAAGAACTGTTGTATGAAAAGTAGAAAAATTTGATAAATTAAGAAAAATTGAAACGCAGGCTCTTGTTTTGCTGTAAAAAAATATAGAAATGCACTTTTGTATGTATTCGTAGACAATTTCTGTTTTTGTTGTTTTGTTTGTTTTTCCTTTTTTTTTTTTTTTTTTTTTTTTTTGGTTTATTTTGAATCAGGGTTTCCCTGTAGCTTCATCTGGCCTGGAACCTGCTATTAGATCAGGTTGGCCTCCATTTCACAGGGATCTGCCTTCCTCTGCCTCTTGAACTGAGTGCTGGAATTTAAGTCCTGTGCCACTAGACCTGGCATCATGAACTATTTCTGAAAGGGTGTGAAAGAACTTGGTGTGGCTTGAGTTGAAATAAAACTTCCTTTACCATGTGTGCTTTTGCACTATTTCACAGCTTTGCCAGCTATATACATATAAAATATGCAAATTGAAACTGATA
>NW_008330327.1:1484853-1496027 GCF_000622305.1 Nannospalax galili
ACATTGGTATTATTAGATGCCAAAAACTTTTGTAAACTAATTCCACACTTCAAAACAATGCTGAAAACAGGATCTTTCTCTTAGATCCTTCTTTCTTATTAACAATACAGCCTTTTATAAGAAGTAAATAACATCCCTTCGCTCTGATTTTTTCCACATTTTTTGTATTTCTTCCCTTGAACACCATTTCCTGCTGCTGTCTTGTTAGAAGTAAGTTGGATGTTGTTGAATCTGGTTTAGAATGACATTATGAACTGGTCATATATTATTCATCTGCTTTTCTTTCTGTATTTTTGAATTCTATCTGGCAGCATAATAGCAATATTAGCCCAATTTAACGTAGTTTTAGATAAGGGGTGTCATGGGATTTTCTGTTTATGTGGAAAATGAAATTACAAATTTTATTTATTTATTCAGTCACTCATTTGCAGTGCTCAGAATGGAACCCAATGTCCTGCATCTGCTAGGCCAATGTTTTAGCAACAAAGTACATCTGCAGACCACACAATTTCATGTTTGAACTGTAATGATTCCAATTGACTAAGTGTTTTGGTAAAATCATATGTATGATTAAAATTCATAATTTTTTGTCTTCCCTTACCACTGAGTAGACCTCATGCATTTTCATTATTCATTAGTCAGCTGAGGGACATTTAGGTTGTTTCCATTTCTTAGCTATTGTGAAAAGAGCAGGAATAAACATGAATGTGCAAGTGTCTCTACAAGAATGAGTCCTTTGGGTATATGCCCAGGAGTGGTATAACCAGATCCTATGGTAGATTCATTTTTAGTCTTTAAGAGTTCTCCACACTGCTTTCCATAGTGTTCGAATGAGTGAATGAGTAGTAAATGAGTGCTCCCTTTTCTCCACATCCTCACCAACATTTGGCGTCTTTTGTTCTCTTGATCTTAGCCCAGTCTGACTGGGGTAAGGTAAAAATCTTAAAGTGGTTTTGATTTGCATTTGTTTAATTACTAAGGATGTTGAGCATTTCTTAAAGTGTTTCTTATAAATTTTTCTTTCTTTGTTTGAGAACTCTCAGTTCAGGTACTTAGCCCATCTTTTTATTGGGCTGCTTTTTTATTTTCTTGTTTGTCTGTTGAGTTCTTTGTATATCCTAGATATTAATTCTCTGTTAGATGTGTAGTAGGTGAAGAACTTTTTCCCACTCTGGATTTCTTCTTCATTTCCTTGGTTCCTTCTTTTGTTATACAGAAGTGTTTTAGTTTAACGATGTCCCACTTGTTAATTGTTGACATTAATGCCTGTGCAACTGGCATTAGATTAGGATTTAGAAAGTTCTTTCTTATGTCTATATCTTGTAGAGTACTGCCTATGTTTTCTTCTAGCACTTTGAGTTTCAAGTTTCATATCAAGGTCTTTGATTCAATTGGAGTTGACTTTTGTGTGGGGTGAAAGATAAAGTTCCAATTTTATTCTTCTACAAGTGGACATACAATTTTGGCAGCACCATTTGTTGGAGATGTTCTCTTTCCCTATTATGTGTTCTTGGCATCTTTGTCAGTTACCATGTGGCTGAAACTGCGTGTACTCATGTTTGTGTCATCTACATGTCTGATTTTGTGTCAATACTACGCTGTTTTTATGACTATGGCTCTCTAATATAGTTTGAGGTCTGGTATGGTAATCCCCCCAGCATTGCTCTTTTTGCCCAATATAGCTTTGGCAATACAGAGTCTTTTGTGATTTCATATGACTTTTAGAATTTTTTCCCTAGCTCTGTGAAGAATGTCATGGGAATTTTTATTGGCATTGAATTGATTGCTTTTGGTAGAATGATCATTTTCATAATATTAATTCTACCAATCTATGAACATGGGAGGTCCTTCTATCTCCTAGTGTCTTTATCTCTTTCTTCAAAGATTTAAAATTTTCATTGTAGAGATCTTTAATGTCTTTGGTTAGGTTTATTTCTAGATATTTTATTTTTATGAGGCTATTATGAATGGAATGGCTTCCATGAATGCTTTCTCCAATTGCTTGTTATTGTTATCTAGAAATGCTACTGGTCTTTGTAAATTGATTTTGTAAGTAAATTGATGGAACTAGAAACTGATACTAAGTGAAATAACACAGACTCAGAAAAACAAGCATCATATGATCTTAGTACCAATCCCTTATACATGAGGATTTATCCTGCCAAGAAAATGGAGAGGAACCACAAAGAGAAAGGGAAAGACAGAGCCTGAGACGGGGTACTAGTGCGAAACAGATGTTACCAACAATGGGGAAAATGGGGGTATTCAACTTAGAAGGGAGGAGGGAAGGACATACAAGGAACCATGGGGGTGAAGGGGAAGAATAAATTCAAGAGAAGGGGGTAATAGGAGCTAAGTATTATCAAGATGAAAATGGGGGTACATTAACTGCGGAGGGAGGAGGGAGGTTAGATATGGGGATAGAGAGGAGAAATCAATAAAGCTTATGTGCTGTGGAAAACCAGAGGGTAATGTATTAACTCAAAAAAAAGAACCCTGATAAATACACATACAATGTCTGAACATGAATCTATGTGTATACCTGAAGGCTATATAACAATAAATACAGTGACAAACAGGAGAAACTTCACATTCAGTTGTTGCTCAGGATAGTATAAGAGAATATGGCTGTAGCCCTTGATTACCTCCCATAACCCTATTGCTGAAGGCAGGACATACTTTGTACACAGAACTTAGAGCAACGGAGCTTGAACTAACCTGGATGCCTCTTCCCTGGAGACTAGTTCTTATAGTTCTAGAGGATAATATGCAAACTGCTAAGGGAGAAAATCAATTAGTGGTCCAACCCATCTGTAAAATCTAATAACCACAACAACTAGCACAGCAAACAATCTTTATTGGTGCAGTGGTGGCCAATATATCTAGGCGGTAATCAACAGCTATATAATTGGAACGTAAAGCCCTCTCATTGGGTGGGAACTTATGTGTGGTGCTGTAAGTATAGCCAAATACACATGGCTGAAGAGCTCATAGATCCAAGAGGAAATCCTACCTTTTGCACATCTCTAGAGAAAAGAAATTTATTACTGTATGCTAAATATGGATCCTTATATTTACAGGCACAAATACTGTATAACACTAGTCCAAGAAGCTTCTTATTGCAACAAATGGGGACAATCACAGAGTTCTACAACTGGCCACACAGAGAGACTATATGAGAGATACCCAGACCTAGGTGACACATCTACAGTGGAACCTCTACACCTAACACTCATGGAACACAGCAAAACAGAGGGTAGAGAAAACACTAATACATTCTATGAACATAGAAGGCCACAACTGGCCAAGGTATAGAGAATAAGAGATTGAAGATTGCATGTCCCTGAATAGAACTTCTATATTAAACATCACCAACCCATGGTTCAGGGGCCACTGCAGAAAAGGGGGCAGAAAGATTGTAAGCGCCAGATTTGATGCATGAACATAAGGCAGCAGGCCCCAACCTTACCAAGAGCTATGGACAACTGATTACTGCAAATCTTCTTTAAGGCAGTGGCTCTAGATAGCCTGACTAAACTCCAGTACATGAACTTACACTGAGAGACATCTGGGTACAAATGCTTGACCAAGGAGGCCTTAATTTATATGAATGCATGAAATCTGGTGGGGGGAATGGTAGAGGGACAGATGGAGAAGGGAATCTAAATTTAACTAAGATCCACTATATGAAATTCACAAAAATTCAGTAAAAATATACATTAAAATTTCATAATTTTGTATAGACTTAAAACCTGAGCAGCTGGTGTCCAATTTAGAAAACCCTTTCCTACACCTATATCTTGGAGGGTACCGCCTATGTTTTCTTCTAGTAGTTTCAGAGTTTCAGGTTTTGTAAAAAGTATTTTATTTATTAGTTTGATTTTATGTGTATGCATGTATTGCCTGCATGTAGGTAAGTGCACCCATGTCGTGCAATGTCCGTGGAGGACAGAAGAGGCTGTCGGACCCCCTGGAACTGGAGTTACAGACAGTTGTTAGCTGCCATGTGGGTGCTGGGATTCGAACTTGGGCAAGAACAACCAGTGTTCTTAACCGCTGAGCCATCTCTCCAGACCAAGTTTCAGGTTTTATATTGAGGTCTTTTATCTATTTGGAGCTGACTTTTTAAAAATTTGCTTTTATTGAATTTTTGTGAATTTTACTTTCACAAAGTAAAGATAAGTGTCCAATTTCATTCTTTTGCAGGTGGAGATCTAATTTTGCCGGGACCAATTGTTGAAAATGCTGTCTTTTCTCCATTGTGTGTTCTTGGTACCTTTGTCAAATATCAAGTGGCTGAAGTTGACTGTACTCATGTTTGGGTCTTCTAGTCTGTTCCGTTGATCTACATGTTCATTTTTGTGATGGAACCATGGGACTTCTATGATATAGCTCTGTAATAGAATCTGAGATCTGCTGTGGTGATTCCTCCAGCATCATTCTTTTTGCCCAAGATTGCTTTGGCTAGCCAGGGTCTTTTGTGATTCAATATGAATTTTAGGATGATTTTTTTCAGTCTCTGTGAAGAATGTCACGGGTATTTTGGTTGGCATTGCTTTGAATCTATAAAATGCTTTTGGTAAGATAGCCATTTTCACAAAATTAATTCTATCAATCCATGAGCATGGGAGGTCTTTCCATCTCCTAATGTCTTCCTCTATTTCTTTAGAGATTTGAAATTTTCATTGTAGAGATCTTTAACGTCTTTGGTTAGGTTTATTTGTAAATATTTTATTTTATTTTTTGAAACTGTTGTGAATGGGAGGGTTTCCTTGAATGCTTTTTCTGATTTCTTGTTATTTGTAAGTTGCATTTGTAACCTGCCACTTTAATGAAAGTATTAATCATTTCTAACAGTTTTCTAGTGGACTTTTAGGAATTGCGTATGTATAATATCATCTAATCTGCAAGTAGAGATAACTGACCTCTTCTTTCCCATTACTACTCCTTTAATTTTCTTCTCTTGTCTTATTGCTCTTGCAAGAGTTTCAAGTACTATATTGAAAAGGAGAGGAGATAGTGGGAAGCCCTATCTGATTCTTGATTTTAATGGGAATGCTTCCAGGTTTTTTCCATTTAGAACAATGTTGACTATGGGTTTGTTGTATATAGCTTTAATTACGTTGAGGTATGTTCCTTCCAGTCCAATTCCTTTCCAGAACTTTTAATATGAATGCATGTTGGATTTTGTCAAAGGCCTTTTTTTGTCTATTCAGTTGACCATGTGGTTTTTGTCTTTAAGTCCATTCATGTTTTATTTTATTTATTGACTTATAGTATATTGAATCCTCCCTGCATCTCTGGAATAAAGCAGACTTGATTGTGGTGGATGATCTTTATGATGTGTGTCTGTGTGTGGTTCTAGAGTATTTAGTTGAGTATCTTTATGTCTATGTTGATTAAAGATATGGGTCCATACTTTTCTTTATCTGTCGTATCGTTACCTGGTTTTGGTATTAGGGTGATACTGACTTCATAGAAGGAGTTTGGGACTTCTCAATCTGTTTCTATCTTTTTGAATAATTTAAGCAGTATTGATTGCAGATCTTCTTTGAATGTCTGGTAGAATTCTGCTGTGACTCCATCTGGGTCCGGGCTTTTGTTAGTCAGGAGGTTTTGTATCACTGTTTCAATTTCCTCATCTGTTATGGGTTTGTTTAGGCAGTTGACCTCTTCTTGGTTGAACTTTGGTGGTGTCCATGATGTTAGGAATTCATCCATTTCTTTTAGATTTTTTAATTTAATGGAGTATCAATTTTTAAAATATTCCCCTACTACTGTGAAAGGATGGAAAAAATATTCCAAGCATATGGCTCTAAGAAGCAAGCATGTGATACAATTCTAATATCCAACAAAACAGACTTCAAATTAAAACTAATTAGAAGAGATAAAGAGGGTCACTTCATTCTAATCAAAGGAATGATTGATCTAGAAGATATTATAACCAATATTTCTTAAAGACTTGCCTCATGTTTATATATGAGATTTAGAAATTGGACACAAAAATTGAAGATTAGTTGATTAATGTTAATTCATTCAAAGGAAGAGAATGCACTGTCCAGGCACTCTTAGGGTATTCCTCACTTGTTGAATCAGATATTTAAGCTTGAGTTTGAGCCCATGATGTGAACTATTATGCTAAGGCAGTGTGCACAGTGGTCATACAGTAGTTGGATGTAGTCTGAGCCCTCATGCAGTTTGTGTTCTCTAGGGAGAGATATCGATTAAATAGCTACAGAGACAGATGCACATAAATGACAAATGAAGAGTTCCTGATGACACAGTTTACAAGGACAAAAGGATGTAGGTTAGCAGTCCAGCAAAGAAGAAATTGTCAATTGACACCGAGAATGAGTGGGGTAAGCCAAGTTAAGGAGGCATATGTGGGTATTCCGGAAAAAATCAAAAGCTAGCAAAGGGAAGAGCTTAGTACCCAGAGAACCCAAAAGACCAGGAGCTGCGGTGTTTTGAATAGAAAGGGAGGTTGGGGTGGATCACAAACAATCTGGAGGGCTCGGTTGAGGATCTTACATGGTACTTGAGTTAAACTGGATTGGCTGTGGGTTAGAATGCAGTAACAGAATCTTCTGTCAGAAAACTCAGTTTGGTTTCCAAGTGAACCACAGATTTGGCATGTGTAGGAGTAGAACTAGCAGGGAGTTGAGTTGGGAAGTGGAATGTGATAACATGGTGAGTATTCATACTGACATTCATGAGACAGGGCCTCTCAATTTCTGTGTCTCACATGCTAATGGTCAATAAAATTGTAAAATATCAAGTTTTCCTAACTTGAAACTTATTGGGACATATTCATGAGATTACCAAGAATACCAAAGTTTCAGAATCCCATAATTTTCTTAGGAATCAGATGCTTTAACCTACCAGTATATCAACCTGTGGAATCTGTGGATTACCACAAAATGAATTATTATGGTGCCCCAAATTTGTTCTCTACTATACAGTATTCACTCCGTAGAAAATTGTTTTTCTATCTTTATTTTACATTCTTCATCTCTGACCTAATAGTAGCTTGAACTAAAGAATAAGAGAGAATAAACATGATCTGCTCATATCCTATGAAAGCAATTCTTAAAGTTCTGATTTCATTCAATGAAGCTGTTGAATCTTGTTAATAAACATCTCCATAAATAATTTATGTAGTAGCAAATATTTAGCAAATGTTCATTATGGTAAACTAAGTGGGATATACATTAATTTTGGTCTATAATTAGGACTAATTTGGACTAAATTTAGTCTAAAATTCCTCAGAATTTTATTGCCCTGTCTTTAAAGAAAAAATTAAATAATTCCTTAAGTGAGGGTATATAGCTCAGGGGTAGATTGTTCACCTATGGCCACAAAAGCAAATAACAAAAAAAAAAAAAAAAAAGAAGAAAGTAAAAAAGAAGGAAAATCCTTTAGTGACATAAAATAGTAACAATAATTGGATAAAATGTATTATTATAGCCTAATCATTATTACAGAGTAAGTTATTATCTATATTACTAGTAACACATGCTTCTCTTAACACTATTTTGGTCTTGTTGAACCCATAAGTAGGTTCTGTGGGAAAGAGAAGCAGCCCAGAGAATAGTTGTTGCAGAGTTATCAGGAAGGGCTGTATTGAATTGCTGATTTGTGGTAGTGAGAATATTACTGTGCAAAGTCTCTCCAGGAAAACAGCAGGTGTTAAAATCCTGACAGGAAGTACCAGCTACACACAATGCCTATTTATAAACTTCAGAAGATGTCTTTGCTTTCAGAGATAAGTATTTAAATAAATTGTATAGCAGTATAGAAATTTCCCTCTCCCATTCTCTCATCTATCTAAATCCATTAGTTAGGAACGAGAGTCCTATGATATTATTTGCTCCTGGCGCATAATAGTTCTCTCTCTACAACTCAGAAGCCAAACGTTTTTGAGCAAATGCTGGCTGAAGTTTTTCCTGTAGTTAAGCCATGTACACCAATAAATTATTAGGTACAGTTTTGAATTATTTGTTCCTTTGAGAAGTCATTAGTTCTCCCTTTTACGATGTTTAGATGTGAGAACAAATGGAGCAGGGTTAATTATAATGTTTTGAGCAACAATAAATGGTTGTTGAAACCAGTTCTTATGTTTTCTATTCCTAACACAAAGTACTACACTTGCTGGCAAAAGGGTAGTAAGTAATTAATAAAAAAAAGCAGACAGTATAAGAAAAGCGGTGGAACTCCTGTTGATTTTGAAATAGTTCTTGAATTTTAAAATGCTAGGTTTACATGAATATTAAATATTTGATATTAGTCATTTTTCTTTTTATTATTTAAAATAAAAATTATTACAGATAATATTTTTGGGAGATTAGGATATAAAATTTTAGGTGGCAAGAAGGTTTAATTCTATCTTGTCGTCTGTAAGTTCCATGATAAAAAAACACATATTTTTCATAGGTAGATAAGAATTATTATGAAACATACATAGGAAATGTCATTCTACAGAGTAGAGCTTAATATTTAGAATAAGATCAAACATGTTATCAATGAAGAAGACATCAAGATTAGTGTAATGACCTTAATTAATATAAAATAAATAGACAAAATAAAATGATCCTTTGAATTTCAGTTCTGAACTCTATCTAGTCATGTCTTTGATTAGGACAAAGACTGTCAGGTTGACTGTGACTAGATCAGTGGGTTGGGGAAGTCTGGAAAATACAGAGTTGTGAGCAACTTTAAGAGATGGGATTAATGCTTTACTCTTGGAATTCATTACTAAGTAGTGTTTATTAATGAACTGAGGAATGGTATGGCCCTATGAAGAGTCAGAAGCCAGAATCTGGGTCCCTGTCAGATCCACCATTTTAAGCAGAGGGGTAAATGAGAAAGGAAATGTGGTAGATTTGTAAACAATGATGGCAGGTTTATACACAAATATTCTTATTTCTCAGAATAGAACAATCACATATCACAATGCAAGAAATGGAGCAGGCAGTCGGCTTTGTTCTACAACTGTGCTAATGGAATCCATTCTGTTCTTCCGTCCTGCTCTGAGAGGCTCTGAGAGGCCCTTCAACATAGGTCGATTGAATATCAAAGCACAAGCTTTCCAGAAGTTTATTAGCATGGGGGTCTTCTCTGAAGATGTCAAATGAAGAGTTTTCATAAAGTACAGAGGGACACATAATGACCGATGAGGTAGGTGCGCGTCTCCAAGTGGATAAAAAAGAGTTCATGACATCAGCATGATGGAATTGTGGGGCCATGGGAGCTTCAGGAACAGGTACAGAAAGTGACAGCTATCAGTGTCCATAGTAATATAAATACTGATGTCAGGTTTTCCTTAAAACTGAGTTTATTTGGGAGCTGGAGAGGTAAGAAGACTGGCTGCTCTTGCGGAAGACCTGACTTTGAGTCCCATTACCTACATGGCAGCTAGCAACGATCTGTAACTCCAGTTCCAGGGGAATCCAATGCCCTCTTCTGACCTCTCTGGGGATTGAATTACATAGGTGCACTGACACTCAAGTGGGCAAAACACTCATACACATAGAATAAAAATAATGAAATGTTTTAAAAAATGACTTTACTTTAAAAAGTGAAATAACTATCATGCACATCCATCCATCAGGTCACTGGAACTGTTTATCAGGGTCACTGGTTTGATGCTCACCACAGCTATCCTGGCCTGCCCCAGCAGAAAATCAGATATGCATCTGGAATTATTCTAGGTAGATTCCTGATCAATAGGGAGATTGCTCATGTAAAATACATCTCCTTCTGATGATACTGGTCATCAGTGAAAAGGTCATCTTGTTCCCTAGAGCTCTTTACCCTGCCAAGTGAATAAGAAATAGATGTCATGAATAATCAAGAATGAAAGCACTTAAGAATGTATCTGAATATTATTGGTCATTCATTTATTATGTATGAACTAAAAGTGTACTTGCAAAATAATATAATTGGAAGAAATAGAGCCCAACTATGGGGAATTTAAATAAGAAATTTCAAATGCTTGGTAGAATTAATCTAATAGAATGATATATTTGGAGCTAATTCTGACTACCTTAAAATGATTCTTTTTCTTTTAATATAAATTTAAGACATTCCAATTCTAGCCAATTAACTTCCTTTTTGTGGGATAAATCGAACATGTCATTTTCTCTTTTCTCCGAAGCACTTTTTATTGTGAATTAGATCCGTGAAAAAACAAAAAACATTTCCCACAATTTATTGGCACTTGAATCCACTTTGAAGAAATCCTCACATTTATTTTTCACAGTTCTGTAGACTGGGAAGTTTAAGATTAAAACACTGTTAGACTGGGTGTCTGGTGAGATCAGCTTTCTGGTTTATAGATGATGTCTTTTTGTCGTGTTCTGTGATAGAAGGACGAATAACTTCTCTGGGCTCTTATCATAAGTTCTAATTCAATCCATTGGGCAGTTTCTCATTGTGGCTTCAAAGTTCATATCCCCTCATAGAAAATCCAGTGAGCTACACTTTCAGTATTTCAATAGGTGACTTACAAATCATAGAATGTTCATTGAGACAGCTGTTCCCACACCTAAGGAGGCCATGAAGCAAGTGCTGGTCCTGCAAGTCTAAATCTTCCATGATCAAATCCTCTCCTGCATGCAATGCCAATGCTTAGCAAGGAACTAGGGAAGAAAGCATTGAAAGGAGAACAGGACACTGTCACTTCTCGGGCTCAATTCCCTGAGAATTTATTGCTCTTTTATTCTCCAGAACTGCTTGGCTTAGTTGGTGGTGACTTGCATGCCAACACTGTACTTTATTCTCCAACATTTTGCCATACGCTGGCTCTTAAAGATGTGATGCCCGAAGTCTGAACCAGAGTGAATAACAAGCCTTTTTGTTTTACCTTGGCATTTGACTCAGAGCTTTATACATGCAGTTGGATATCCACAGCAAAGCCTTAGTAAACCCTCACTTTAGGACATGTTAATCTTCACCTTTAGCTCAAATGTAGACCTTAAAGCTCAGCCAAGGAAATGGTCAAGCTGGCAGTCATGTATGTATGAATATTTTTGTATTTGAGAATGTTTGTCTAGGTTTAGGTTTTATAGGCATCATAAATCATGGCTAGAGGTGGTAAATTAACAAAAATAATTTAGTAGTTAAAAGAATTTGTATCCCATGTAGAACATTTATTCAGAATTAAGAAAAACACC
>NW_008330327.1:1496152-1496643 GCF_000622305.1 Nannospalax galili
TAACCCCATAGCTAACCTCATAACTAACCCAATAGCTAAGCCCATAACTAACCCCATAGCTAACCCCATAACTAACCCCATAGCTAACCCCATACCTATCCCCATAGCTAAGCCCATAGCTAACCCCATAGCTAACCCCATAGCTAACCCCATAACTAACCCCATAACTAACCCCATAACTAACTCTTCTTACATACCATCTAAGACTATCCCCATAGCTAAGCCCATAGCTAATCCCATAGCTAACCCCATAGCAAACCCCATAACTATCCCCATAGCTAAGCCCATAGCTAACCCCATAACTAATGCCATAACTAATGCCATAACTAACCCCATAGCTAACACCATAGCTAACCCCATAGCTAACCTCATAACTAACCCAATAGCTAAGCCCATAACTAACCCCATAGCTAACCCCATAACTAACCCCATAGCTAACCCCATACCTATCCCCATAGCTAAGCCCATAGCTAACCCCATAGCTAACCCCA
>NW_008330327.1:1497049-1497184 GCF_000622305.1 Nannospalax galili
TCCCCATAGCTAACCCCATAACTAACCCCATAACTATCCCCATAGCTAACCCCATAGCTAACCCCATAACTATCCCCATAGCTAACCCCATAACTAACCCCATAACTAACTCTTCTTACATACCATCTAAGCATT
>NW_008330327.1:1497727-1507212 GCF_000622305.1 Nannospalax galili
CTAACTCTTCTTTTTTTCTTTCCCCTAAAGCATGTTCTTGAGCCTCTTGTATGTGACTCTAGTATTTGTCATCTGTCTGTAATTGTTACTTGTTCGTATTTACTTTTCAGCCTTACAAAGAAAACTGCTTTGTGACAGCACCATTTCAAAAGTGCAGAGATTACTGATGGAGCGTTCAACATCTTTTAATTAAATAACTTTTTCTGAGGCAATCCGTCAAAAATAAATTCTTCACAGTTTAAACATATATACCAAAAATGCCTTAAAAATCTGTGGTCAACAATAAAAATATTCTTGTCCTTAATTCATGAATATTTATGTATGCTTTCTCTGTACCTGTCCTTGAATGAAGTTCTAAGAAGAGAAGAAGTAACTGTGTAAAGTTGCCCGTGTGCTAAAATGGATAAAGCATCAACCAACTGAGGGGTGTTGAAGTGTTATTCTAAGGCAAGGGAAGGTACATAAGATGACTTTCCTTTGTTGTCAACGTGTTAAGAGAGACTTCTTGGGAAGGACAATGTCTGAATTGAGTTGAGAAAGTAAAACCCAGAAGAGAAAATTCAGCAAGTTTTGTTAAGGGAACAGGTAAGTAAGTCATTTCATGGTCAGAAATGGAGAAACAGAAGCCCAGGGTGCTGTGTAGATAACAGAGTTCTCCTGAAAAAGGGATGCCTATGGAGATGGTGAGATCCCTTGGATCGGGAGGCCTATATAAAGCTCAGTCATTTGTTTTATTGTACAGGCTGTGAGGACTTTCAAATACAAAAGCATACAATAAAATTTGCTGTTTTTCTTTAGACAGATGTTGGCAGAGTAAGTGATGAAATCGAGGAGACCAGAGGTCATTTTAAGAGAGGAGGGCAAGGGTGCTAGTAACAACTTGGAAAAGAGAGCCAGGAGGCACTTCAGTGTTCAACTGGCAGACTAGAAAATGCTAGATCATGGGTGGCTGAATTCAGCAATTCTCTCCTTGACCAGTGCAGGATCATTCCCTCTCTCTTCCCTTTTTCCAGGAGGAAGATCTGGTCAGTGGGCAGTAGTTAAATTTGTCACCTGACTTCTAAGTGTTTAGGAGATAGTGAAATGGAAGCTGCCTAGTGTGGCCCAGTAAATATTTTCTCTTTTACCTCCTGTTCTTGAAACACGATACCCACGGTGTTAAAGGAGCTTTAGTTGTACAATGGATTCTTTGTGTGTCTTGAATGGACAGATTGGGCCAGTATATCTTTCTAAGACATGCTACCGGGAGTTGTTGCTTCAGATTATTAAAGTAGACCAGGGAGAACAGTGTCGGGGTCTTTCTGAATGGCTGAAACTGAAAATTTGTAAAGACTAGTTGCATTCCAACATGCATAAGGAGTAGAAAGAAGTCATCAGTGTGAGAGAAGGCACAAACACAAACAAAGAGAGGGAGTGGGGTCTGGATAGACATGGAGAAAGGGCATTTTCTTACCTCCTGTGAGAATTCTGGCTCCTTTGTCTAACTATGCATTCCATCCTGTAGGCTTGCTGGCATTCTCCAGTAATCTCTCCAGTAATCTCTCCAGCAATCCTCCCTTTCACCCTTTTGATTTTGCCTAAACTACCTAGGGCCCCTTTCTTTTTTAAATAAACTGGCCTTCAATTATATCTGAATGGAAATGTCCACTACGCAAAGAAAAACATTTCAGAGAATAATATCAAAGTAAAGCATAGATTTAGGTGTTGTAAACTTAGATTTGGGGGCTAAAGCCCTAGGAGTAAAAGAAAATGTCAAGAAAGAGCAAGGGAAGTAATCATTAAAGAGGCTTGTGGGCAAGATTCAGTAATATAAACACAGAAGAGAAATATTGTTACACAGGAGGAGGAGGGCGGAATAAGTTGACAACAGCCAAAGGGTGAAAGGAATTTCAAATATGAGGTGTGGGTAAGTGCTAAGTGTTGCAAAAAGTTCCAACAGGATGAGGGCTCGTACAGAGCTATTGACTTAGGCAAACAAATGATTATTGCTCACGTTGGTTAGGTATGAACTGCTTCTGCAAATGAGAAAGATATGAACTACAACAAGAATAAACAGTGAATGAGAGAAGACTGCTCTTGACAGATATGTTAAAAGACAGAAACAAGACAGTAATTAAGAGATACTATTGGTGTTAGTTTGATAAATACTTAGATCCTAGCATGTACTATGTTCTAGGCAAAGCTAAATGATAGGATAGACATAGTTCTTGCCTGTAATTTATAACATAGTGTGAGAAGCTCATAAAACAGAGTGCTAGGTGAGACAGAATTAGAGAAAAGGACAGTTGACTCTCCTGCAAAGATATATGGTCCTCTTTAACTTTATGTTTATAAGGCACATCGATTTTGTATGCCTGGGTACATGTGTAAGAGCACACACAAGCACTCATGTACACTCATGTGCGTGCGCGCACACACACACACACACACACACACACTCATGCAAACCTACAAAGCATATGTAGGTTTAGATGAAACTCTAGATGCACAGGCCAACTTTCTGGAGAATAGCTAATCTTCAATAAAATATCTGTTGATTAAGAGTTAATCCTTTTTCTTACATGAGAAATTAACAATGTAAGGAATGGGCAGCCTTATGCTAGAGTATCAATAGGCCCCACAAATTGAACTCGTCCAGACTGTTAAAAAAAATGTCTAGTCTATCTGTTGTAGGTAAAAGATGTTAGAAGAATATAGGAGTGGAGGTGTTTTATTAAGGATTTATGTGTGAAAAATAAGAGAGCCTAAGCAAGTGATGGAGGTCTTCTGTAGGTTTTATCAAGGATGAGACAAAGATAATATATAGATCATCTTAAAATTTCTAAGGTCATAGCTTAGTCAACTAGTTTTAGGACATCTAGTCAAGGTTTATCTGAGAATATTTGGTATTTGCCCAAGCTTTATTGACATAGAACATGGTAATTAAAAGTACCAGACTGGTGGAACTAACCTTGTTGGGTGTTTAATAGCCATACTTTGAGGCCTATATTAATCTAGTCAGAGGGTCTTCAAGAACAGCTTTTGCCCCTTGCCCTCCAACATTGAGTAAGTTTCAGGGGACTATGGAGCATCTCAAAATGTCCTGTAACTCTGGTGAGTCACCTGTCCTCTTGATCAAGGAGGCCGAGGAGACCCCACAAGATGAACTTGAACCAGTGTCCAGTCTACAAAGAGGAGGGTCAACACAGAGGAACATTTCCTTTATGCTTCTAAGTGAAGCCAGCCATGGTCAAGCAGGACCTGTGACTTATCTTCACATAGATGGAACTGGTAAAAGAAAGGAGATGGGGGCTCCTCCCATGCCCATGTGACCCCTCAAATGACCTTAATAAATAAAATTGGTTTGTATGGGCCAACGGTATGGTCTTTAAATACCCAAAAGGAAAGTATATCCAAAGATTAAAGTCATCAGTATATTTCTTTAAGAGTTCAAGGGATTACACATCCCAGACACTAGATTTAAGTTTATCTCTCATTGATGATTTTGTTCCTAATAAGACAATGCTACTCAGCTGCAAGACTTCAAATCTTGGTCTGCAATACTGTAGTGCCCACCTGCAGCTGAGGGAGACAACCCACTATTGTTCTAGCCTAAAAATTAAATGATGGCTAAATTTGTTTTCTCCCCCTATCTAGAAGCCATTTAAGAGGGAACTGATTCTAGCCACTCCAACAGTTATCAAAGTGCCTGTCAACAAATTCTGAGTTTGTCAACCATCAGTCCAGTCTTGGCAGGCAAAAGAAAAATGAGGAGGAACACAGTAGATGGATGCTTTTGGAAGCCCTCGTCAAGAAATTCCAATGGACTTTAATTTGGACATTTGAAGTTTGCCCTGTTCTGACGTTCTCTTGTTCCCAGTCTAGGACTTGTAATACTAACTATTATTGCCTTTACTCTCCTTCACATCCCCTAGGCATCAGTCAAGGACCTTCTTTTCTCCCTAGAGATAAGAGTTATGCAATTTGGGAGTCATCTAGATAGACCCACTGAAGTGGGTATCCCAATTGCCTCACCCTGTGTCTCCATTCAGCATGGAAGGAGCCAGAGCGGTCTGCGTCCCTATTCCCTATCAGCAATTTGGGTAAACCTCTTCAGAGGGTGATGTGATAAGAATAGGAGGTAGAAATTGGCTAGGCAGTTAGGGTGAAAAGACCTCAAAGAAAAGTAGCCAGTTTTTTTCTTGACTAAAAGTCAAAATGTCCTTGGGCCTTTTAGCAAAGTACTCTGTCCCAAAGGGCAAAAATATTAAAAGTATTTGGGAGCTTTTATCCCTAAAAGATTTTAGGGTTACCTCTTCAGAGGGGCAAATGTTAGAGTATTAATAAGCCCCACAAACTGAACTGGTCCAGACTTAAAAAAATGTCTCGCACTTTTCCAGTCTCACTGGTCAATTACCTGGTGATAGAACCATTTCCAGGAAGGCAGGTTCACTTTAAGTTATGCTAAATAGATGCACGGGATACCTGGCATGTTAATGAGGTAACAAATATTTCCTGCCTGGGACTAGCTGCAGCTCTCTGCAGAACTTCCAGACCAGCCACAGTCATGCAGGTCTCATTAAGTCTGTCTGCTTTCCTGAACTGTTCAGGAAAGCATAACTTCTTTTCTTCTTCGCCTTTCTTACTAAACCTGCTTTCTCTAAGGCTTTGGGCTGCCCCTAGCATCTTGTGTTTCTCCACTTTTTCTCTAATGCTTCCTTCTCCTGGCCATGTGGATGCGAGTCAGCCACACATTGACCTCCATGCAGGCTCTAAACCTGCATGGCTCCCATAATTTTCTTTACTTCCTCCCACCATTTACCTTCTCAAGGCAGTTGCCAAGATTACCAGCTTGCCTGCTCTGAGGATTTTTCTTTAAGATTCTAACATAGAGAGTTCCAGGACAGCTGGGGCTACAGGGAGACCCTGTCTCAAAAATACCAAAAAAAAAGATTCTAATAAAATTGTCAAAGCTTCCATTTGGGTCCGTTCTTAAATTCTTTTATGCATGAATCTAAGAACGCTCCTGGGGACTCTCTTTCTCCCTGTTTCACTTACATATGTCCTCAAATATACTATGACATTTGTGACTGTGGAAACAGAAAGCAGCATTGAGCTGATTTATACTAACAACATTAGTTTGCTTGTTTCATTTTTTAAGTAACAATGAGAACTACATGTATGCTTTTCCTTTATTTAAAGGGTATTTTTTTCCAAATAGTGCTACAAAGCTTGCCACAAATGGAAGATTTTAGTATTTTTAAGGCCACTCCCCTAAGTATTTACTTCTTCCAACGGAAGGATGCCAAGAATCAAATTCTTCAG
The DNA here is from genome assembly GCF_000622305.1 of Nannospalax galili. Lineage (NCBI taxonomy): Eukaryota > Metazoa > Chordata > Mammalia > Rodentia > Spalacidae > Nannospalax > Nannospalax galili. The sequence continues at coordinate 1,503,032 of NW_008330327.1, forward strand.
AAGGGAGGCTCCTGTTTACGAATTAGCCAGAGTATAGTCACAGACAATGAAGTGAATGAATGTCCTTACGAATTATCATTTTATTACTTGCTTAATGTTTCTGTCCTCAGTAACATCAAATGTCTGCTGTCAACAGTGTGCCAAGTCCACTGAAAGTTTATAACAGCCAACCCAACCCTGATAACTTCTTTCCACAGATTGTTGTGGGATCTATACATTCTGTTATTCATTCTATCCATGTGTCATAGAGAGAACAGAAACACCCCTGACGAGAACAGAGGCAGATAACACAGATGTGCTAGGACAAAAACCACCTTAATTAACTTTGGTCTACCATCGAGTTAGTCTGTGTCAGTGAGAGAGAGTAACAAGAAGAAATGAAGCCTCTGCTCTCAAACCTGTTTCTTCTCACAGTGCATGGTTTGAAGCAGCTGTTGCTTGTGCAGAGCTCCTTCCCTACTTCTAGAAGGCACAGGTGAAGAGAGTGGCTTCCTGGGGTGCACCCACAGGGGTGAGTGAAACAGAAAATGAATTGAGTTTGCTTGTTAGTTTTTTCAACTGGACACAAACTGGAGTCATCTGGGAAGAAGGAACCTCACCTGAGGGGTGCTCTCTATCAGACTGCCTTGTGGTCATGCCTGTGAGGCATTTCCTTTAGTTCATTTCTTTGTTTTGAGACAGGGTCTCTCTGTATCTCCACTGCACTGCTATTCACTATGTAGAGAAGGCTGGCTTTGATCTCACAGAGATCCACTTACCTCTGCTTCCTAAATGCTGGGATTAAGGGCGTGGGCCACAAAACTTGGATTATGAGGAACTTTCTTAATTGCTATTTAACACAATAGGGACCAGCCTACTGTGGGCAATACCATCCCTACCTAGGCAAGTAGACCTGGGATGTTTAGGAGGGATAGCTGAGTAGCTAGAGAGAGCAAGCCAGTAAGTAGCATTCCTCCATAGTCTTTGCTTCAGTTCTGCCTCCGAGGTCCAGCCTTGGCTCCCTCAGTGATGGACTATGATCAGAACGTGTAAGCAAAGTAAGCCCTTTCCTCCCTCCCGAAGCTGCTTTTGGTTAGTGTTTTAGCACAGCAGCAGAAAGCAAACTAGTGCAGTTAGTCTTTGTCTGGAAAAATTGTAGTCAGTTCTAAAGTTAGTACTACATGAAGTGTTTTTCTTCTTTACATGGACTGGGCTCTGATTTATTGACTAAGTGCCTATGCCCTTAGTGCTTATGAGTCTGTCTGTTTGCTTGGTTCTTTTCATTAAGACTTAAAAGAAGAATTGCCAAATATGTCAAATGTAACCATTGGTTACACTTATACTTCTTTTGCTTGGATTTTCCTCAATTTTGTGTTTCCCTTTAATTCAGTTATTCCAGACATGTGTCAAGGTAGAATCCTTAATTCATACCTATTCAACTCCTCATGAAATACGTCATGTTTCTGTGATATGTAAAAGACTCTCCGTGTATGTGCTTGGTCTGGTCCTGCTACTCCAGTCTTTCCCAAGCCCCTCTGGCACATTGTCAACAATGCCACCCTCATTCTGTAAATGATTATGAGCTTTGCAACAAAAGCTTCAGGTCATTCCCCTCACTGTAACAGTGTTGCAAAAGTGAAACCGAGTACATGGTAATCATGCAGCAAACCATCTAGAGTCCTAGGTATACAACCTGAACCAGTCACCCTGGCCTGTGGCACAGCATGTAGTGGTTTCTTAACACTCTCTGGCCCACTGGCTTTTTATCAGTTCAGTAGTCTTCTGCCCTGTTTATATCCTCGGGTTTGATACTTTCAGCTCTCTCTGCTCAGAATAGCCTAACCCACGAATATTTCACAGTTTGGTCATGTTCATAAAAGAAAATTTAGGTCAAATTAAGTGAAACTATCTAAGAATAATGAAACAGGAAGGGCTGGAGAATGGGATGGCAAAGTAGAGGTAGAGGTGTGGGGAGGGATAGCTAACTCTAAAGAACTTTTGAAAAAGTCATATGGAAACATACTATTGTATAAGTTTCTTAAAATATATATACATACATATATTAAAGGTGTCACCCTATAACGGGAAGATAACCCATACTAGACACTACCTAAGGAATAAAAAGACCAGTGCCAGGAAAGAGTTACCTTTTTTTGGAGTTGGTGGCCAGTGGAGTCCTATAGACGAACATTATTATTGCCTACTACCATTGTTGTTAGATACCCTCCAGAACTTGATGGTAAGACCCTATAGCTAGATACTATACACTTGAGTCACAGAACATTGAGAAATCAAGATAGTACTGATCTCGAAGCTTCATCTCTACTGATTAGGTTTCATAGTGCTGGAAGGTGCTAAGTATGCTGAAAAACACTTTCTGATTATTTAAGGCCAATACCACAAGATGGAACTCATACCTGATACCATTACTGGGGTCAAAAACATGAGACTAGAGAGATCATAGACCTAGGGGAGAACATACTATTATTACTCTGCTAAATGGATGCAGTATTAAACTGACTTCTAATGATGTATCATTATACTCATAGATCAGCACATTTCTCAACACTCACCAGAGAAGCTTCTTGTAGTAGACAGCAGTTGACATAGAGTCCTACAACTACAACTGGTCAACATGCAGAGACTAAGAAATTATGAAGTGCTCTGCCCTAAATAAAATATTTGTATCCTATCCCTCCATCAAAGGATCAGGAATCACTGAAGAAGAGAGTATAGAAAGATTTTAAGAGCTGGAATAGTGGATGACTCTGATGAAAATGTGTTTTCTGGATACAACAGGAGAGTTGAACATATGAACTCATGGTAGTTGTGACACTATGCACAACACCTGTGCAAGCTCAAGACAGACAAAAATCCCACCATGGAGGGGGAGTACAAAGAGAGTCCTAGCCCTAACTGAGTAACTATTGAAAGCTTTTGGAAGAGGGAGAGTCAGTTTTCTTTAAGCCTGTGACCATTGTCAGGTCAACCACACTCCATGGGACGGTCCATACCCAAGAGTATTTGAGCAATGCAAATTGAACTTGATGGACTTGAGAGAAAATGCAGGAAGTTGGGTAGGGAGGTGGGCGTGGATCTGAGAGGAGGTGGGGAGTGAGGACGATCAAACTACATTGTATGAAATTCTCAAAGAATTAATAAAAATATTGTTTAAAGGTATCTCTTAGTGTATGTAATACAAGCCAAAACTTTAAATATACTTTGATCACATATATCAAAGTTGGAATAAGATGTGAGAGATGATACTGTTCTAGTTACTTCAGTGGAACAAACAGTAAGCACTTCTGAGTATAGTGGCATCAAATAATATTAATTCCATTACACACATGGCTTCTGTAGATCATCAGTTTTTAGGTATTTTTTGAGGCAAGGTATCCCCGTGGCCACACTTGGCCTAGAACTTGCTATGTAGACCAAGCTGGCCTCAGTTACACATAGATCTGCCTGCCTCTGCCTCCCTTGTGCTGGGATTAAAATCATGTGCCAGCATGCCCAATTTAGATCAGTACTTTTTGAAAGGGTTTAATGGTGGTTACTGATAGATCCATGCTTGGGTTCTCAGATAGGAAGTCTCAAGGGCCAGCAATGCTTGAATACAGTCGGAAATCTGAAAGTCCATCTAGTCACATGATTAATATATTGATGCTAGCAGTTCTTCATTGGAAACTCTGCTGGACTTCTCACTGCACTGCTTGGGTTTCTCACAAAATGGCAGCTGAGAAACACCATAATGTGTATAATCTTTTCAAAGTCTTCCCACAGAAGACAAAGCATTGTTCCCATTTCATATACAAACCTGCCCAAGCTCAAAGAAAGTAAACATAAACCTCACTATTAATGGGAGAGGGCACAAAACGACATGGTACAAAGAACAGGTGGCATAGAATATAGTGCTGCCATCAATTTCCCAAGCATATCTTACCTTGAATTATGACATCATAGAAGGCGGAAAAGTATTGACTGCAAAAGAGATATAGGTATCAATGTTAAGGTGGAAAACTGGTCAAGAATCACTGGATGCACTTGGAAGTAAATATTCACGGTTGTTAGGTACTTTATATGAGAGTTTTAAAGTCATAACTGTTTAATTTAAAATTTATTTTTATTTATGTATATGTGTCTGTGTATGGGTGTATATATATGTGTGTGTGTGTGTGTGTGTGTGTGTGTGTGTGTGTGTG
>NW_008330327.1:1507224-1557629 GCF_000622305.1 Nannospalax galili
AGTGCTTGTAGAGTTCAGACACTAGATTCAACTGGAGCTGCACTTTCAGGTGGTCCTGAGCTGCCCATCATGGGTGCTGGAAACCAGAGCTCTGGAAGAACAGTACTCAGTCTTAACCAGAGTCATTTGCCCGTGACTCCAACTTTTTTTTTTTTTTTTTTTAATCTTTTTGACCAAAAAGGGTCTCCCCGTAGCCCCAGATAGCCTGGAACTCATTATGTAAACCATGCTGGCCTTGGATCTCACAAAGATCTTCCTGCCTTTGCCTCTGGAGTGCTGGAATCAAAGGTATGCATCACCACGCCCAGCAACTCCAACTTTTAAAAGGCGAAAATTCTTAATCTCGGCATAGCAGTGATTTAACTTAGCAAGATTAATTTTCAGTAATATAATTTATGGCATAATTTATCATGTTATTTTAAGATGTTTATGATAGCCATGTGAAACACAAAAATCTCCAGACCACGATACGGAAGATCAAAGCAAAGGGAAATCAGACTTTTTGGAATTTGTTGAACTTGGCAATGCCTCATTTCTCTATGTATTCTAGTCTGTGGTTTTTAAACTTGATGAGACAGAAATTTTATATCATTCTACAAAGATCAGCCAAAACATTTTCCATCCATATCATATCATATTCACAGTCAGACACAAAGTTCGAATACTTTTAGAAAGACATTCTCTCCACTGGTTTCAAATGTCTCCCTAAGCAGGAAGAATCATTCAACTATTCATCCCTTATGGCTGTTTTTAGTTTATGATAAGAAATTAAAAATGGGTGGATAATTTATATGTGAAGACTTACATCTTTACATATATTTCATATTAAATTTATAAGTTATTGTGTTCAATTGTAGTTGAAAAGTATGAAATGTTTATATAAAATAGGGATATAATAATAAAGCATATTTAAAGGCAAACATGCACAGAAGGAATGTATACACACAACACGCATGTATATGCACATGTATACACATGCACACCCACACTTTTAGGGCAGACATCAATGGACAAAATTGAAGAATTATTTTTGAATAAAATTTGAATTTGAAAAACACGAATTCTTACCACAAATAATTTTTTTCATATAAGATTTTTTAGGTATATTTTTATAAATATAGAATATTTTAAACATATTTTCTTTAATAGATAAAGAGTTACAATTTGATTAAAAATGCTGATTATTTGGTACTTACAATTCAAAATTTCAAAATTCACCTTAGAAACAGAATCCAGTACATATTCTTTTGCAACATTATTTTATTTCTTGTAAGGAATTATGTTTATTAACTACTTAATAAAACCTATTCATCCCTTAAGATCTTGCTCAAATATTTTTCATTCTGTGTCCAGACACTAAGTTGTGTTACAATATTTATCACATTTCACTCTATTTACCATGCGATTTAAGTTTCCTTATGCCTCACTAGCCATGGGTACAAATGGGGCCACATAAAGAGGACCCAAATTGTTTCAGTGTTGTTTCAGCCTGCTCTAGTAGTAACTCAGTTCCCTGCAAACCTCTGGTCAAGAAGGCCTGCTAGTCCAGAGCTACTCACAAGCAGGCTCCTCAGAGGCACCACTACATCAGCCTGGCACTGGGGCCGCTGTCTGTACCATCTCCTGTTCAGCAGTAGGATCTCTGCTGCTATTCTGTTACAAAAAATAGGATGGACCAAACAGAATTTCCATGGTACCATGGAAAGGGATATGACAAGAAGGAGGAGGAATTGTCACCTCCTCCATCCTGCTTCATTACCGAGAACACGAGAGGCTTTTCTACTACTCCTATATTGTAGGGTTTTTTGTTTTTTGTTTTTTTTTTTTCTCATGAAAATAATCTTGGTGCTTGGATAGGAGCTAGTTTTGAAAAGGCCCATACTCTAAAGACTTGGTAACCAGCTGATAGAATTTGGGGAAGAAAGGATTCTGATTAATCCATGGATAGACTCCTAATTAAGTGGACAATTGGAGCTGGTGGAAACTGTGGCAGGTGGGGCATGATTAGAGGAAGTGGGTCACTAAGGGTGTGCATTTGAAAGGTGCATCTTTTCTTTGTCTGTCTCTGCTCCTGGCCGTCTCAAGGTGAGAAGACTGCCTCTACAATACCCTCCCTCCCAAGAAATTCTGTATCACCACAGGCCCACAATGACAATGGCCTGAAATCTATGAAACCATGAGCTGGAATAAGTATTTTTCCACTTACGTTTTCAGGTATTTTGTCAGTGAAAAGCTAACTAATTCACCCTTTCCCATTGGAATCAGATTCCATTCTACATAGGTTTGTCACTCTGTTATCTTTCCAGTTGTAGCAGATAACACTGACCAGTCTCTTTTTTTATCCAAAACAGTAGGAAAACATAGAACCATATATATATATATTCTATAGTTATATGTGAACACATCTACCTCATATTTGAATACAATTAGCTCTTCAACCATAGATGTGATGTGCCAATAAGTTTTGCATTACTATAACAAACTTGCTAAGATAATCTACTTAAAAAATGGAAAGGTTTATTTTGGCTCACAGTTATACAGGTTCTAGTACACTGGTACTGTGGGTTGGGCTATTGCTTTCAAGTCAATAGCAGTGCTATCTGGAGAAGGTTTATGGAAGAAAAGCTCATTCACCTCATGGCCAAAAGTGAAGGGGTGGGGGGGGGGGGGGAGGGGAGAGAGAGAGAGAGAGAGAGAGAGAGAGAGAGAGGAGAGAGAGAATCCCATCATTCTTTCAGGGGATGCCACCAACGACTAGATGACCTTCACTAGGCCCCACCTCTAAAAGTTTAAACTGTTTTCCACTGGTGACGAGCTGAGGGCTGAGTTTTAAATTTACCAGCCTTTGGGGGACATTCCAGATGCAAACTGTGGCACATGCTCAGAGACTGATAGCTACCAGCTGGCTGGAACGTACAATGGCTACAACACTTTGCATAGTTTCAGCTTCAGAAATTTATGTGTCCTTGAGTGTATGAGTAAAGACTGTTTTTCTTCTTGCACTGAGTCAGGACTAAAAAGTTTATTTAAACCGACTCATACACCAATTCTTGAATTAAAAATAAAAGCAAGGTATAGTATCTCTCTAAATAAGTATGGAATTTTTACTTGGTTGCAGCGAGCAAGTTCACCACAGTATTATGAAAACCAGTAGAAGTTATAAGGCTCCTTGATCAAAAACAAAATAGTTACTACTCACAAAACAGCAAAAGTTATGAGTTATACATTCACATGAAACCACTTTTCTCACATAAATGACTTTATATCATAGTTGAGAAGCCAAAGATTAAGAATTCAAATATTTTATGATGGGTTGTAAGCAAACTGCCCTATTTTTACTCATTATGGGTGTGTATATATTATACTTGAGAGACAAACAATCTGTCCTCTGCTTTGGGGACTATAATTTGAGTATAAAATGCATTCTTCTGAATGCTCATGGGTTAAAGGGTGATCTGAAGGCTGGCACTACTTTGGAAGCTCTATGAGGTGAGGCCTGGATAGAGAAAGCAGGTCACTAAGGGTACGTCTTTTGAGTTATATATTTCCTAGCTCCTTTTTTCTCTCTGGTTTCTGTCAGCAATGAGGTAAGCAGTCTCCTCATTCGTGAACTTCTGCCACTGTGATATTCTTAGGTGTGGGGCCAAACAGTCATAGTATGAACCTTCAAAAGTCACGAGCCCAAATCAGTATTTTCTCCCCTGAAATTTTCTCTATCAGGTCTTTGGTTAAAATGACAGAAAATCTGACTTGTCATGGTTGAGAGGAGGTTTGCTCTACCTCTAACTTCTAGGGCTGTTCACTGTACAAATGTCCTTGAAAAGAGACTTTTAAGTCTGATAAGGATTACCTCGGTTCAAAAGCAGAAATACAGGAGACTTATGGAATGTGTCTCTTCATAGCATCAAGAATTTAAATCATCTCACGTTTCTAAATTCATTGTATTAGTTACTATTCTATTGCTATGACAAAACACCATGACCAAGGGAACTTATAAAAAGATGAGTTTATTTAGCTTACGGTTCCAAAGGAGCAAGAGACCATCATGGTGGGAGGCCTGGCGGTAGAAGTGGCTGGAGCAGAAGCAGAAGCTAAGCCTGACATCTTCAAGCATAAGAAGCAGAGAGTTGGGCTGGAGGACTAGCTCGGCCATTAAAGGCTCAGGCTAACAACCAAAAAATAAGAAGCAGAGAGTGGCTGGAAATTCGGCAAGGCTTAAGAACTCTCTAAGCCTGCCCCTAGTGACATGCTTCCTTCAGCTAGGCCACACCTTCTAAGACCTCCCAAAACAGTGCCACCAACTGGGGACAAAAATGTTCAAATACTTGGACCCTATGGGGGACATTCTTATTCAGACCACCACAGTCCTTAAACAGCAAAACTAAGACTCAGGTCACATGGACATGGCCTAGCCATTTCTTTGACTTAAAGATGAGCAGAAAAGAATGGTATGGTTTTACTTTAGTTTCGTGAATTAACACTGCTAAGGTCAAGTGAGGCTTCCCAAAACATATTTTAAATTTCTAATATTACTGTGCTTATTTGTAATCTGTAATAAATATTTTATCACTGATGTATGAATTCCAAGTCTCTTTCTAAAGCTCAGTATACTGGACATTTAAAACAAAGAAGACACAGTGCACTACAAAGACAAACATCGGGTTGCTCCTACTTCTGTAAGCTGCGCCACTAAAAGCGTTTGAGCCACTAAAAGCGTTTGACTTCAAGTAACAAGTTAACATCTAGGACCTACAGGCATTAATCACAGATATTCACATGTAAAACGTGTTAAGTCCAAGTCCTTGACTTGAGACCCTTACCAGAAAGTAACTGTCACAATGTCAGGAAAAAAAAGAAAAACCGATCATTTGAAGAGCTCATTTTTTATAAAGTAATGTCTGGGGAAAATTACCAGGGACAAATAGCCAGTGTTGCCATGAACAACATGTTTGGGTCAGGGGTGTTATTCAGTCTTCTTTTGGGTGTGGTCCAGTATGCTACTGTGCAACTGTAAAAACACAGTGACCTGGACACCATGAACGCCTCACTGTTAAAATGGATGTTAGTGTGGCCCAGCTCTCAGTTTTCTTCTTTTCAAACGATATTCTTTCAGACACCTTCCATAGTCACTATCTGAAATTCAAACAATAAACAAGATAATTTAATGAATGTCAGCAGATGTATGGCAAAGAATTAGGAATTGGAGAATAGGGAATTTTGTAATCAGCTCTGAGTTTCCAGGGCATCATGCTACACAAAGAAGCGAAGGGGGTGAAAATGGACATGCTACTATTTTTCTTACATATTTTACCTAAATTTAATTAAAGTGTTAATGAATATTAAAAGTTGGGAGTTCATGAATATGTCAAATGACACCACAGGGTGCGATCATCAAATCTGAGATTACATATTATGGAAAAATTGCTTTTTGCCCACAAATAATTTGCAAAAGAGGAGAAGGGAGGGAAGGTGAGAGACATCAGCTTGCCGAGGACATGAAATGTCTTAGCTAATTTCAATGTACAGTTTTTAAAAAAATAAACAAAAATTTTGGTTTTAATGAGCCAATTAGGAAGTTTGAGAGTGTTAATAAATCATTGTCATTTAAAGGTACAGTTACAGAAATTAGGTTGGGATCAAAAGAGTTCTTGTGCTTTTTGAGATACAAACAGAAATGTTTATAGAAAAAGTGTTATCTGGAATTGGCTTCACAATAATGTAACCTACTGTTAGCTTTCCAAAGAACTACAGATAGCACAGATTCTGAGTATTGTATCTATTGCCTTTGGCAGCACTACAGAAAGAAACACAAGCCCTTTCAAAGCCTTAGAAAACTCCTCATTATACCTTCATGGATACAGTGATAACAGCTTGAGATATTTTCAGTATAGCTAGAACAAAAAGAAGTGTTAAGGAAAATCAAACCCTCAACCAACGGTCTATGAATGGATCATTCTGAATTGTCCATAAAGATAAGATATTACAACATATTGATATTAAAATAAACCAAATAGAGGAATTCTACAATTCTCCAATTTTTCTGGAGGTAAATGAACATAATTCCAGGGTTTAATATAGTCACTGATGTCTTTTCTGCCAAATATAATAAGCACATGCTAATACAAGCAACGCCTGTCCCCCAAATAGATCAACTAAAACTCTATGTGGGAGAAGTAACCAAGCCGTCTTCAGAGCTCTGTGAACGACGACTGAAGTGGGAACAGCAAGCTACAGTGACAACGCTGTGCCTTGTGGTAACAAAACTTTAGCAGTGCTTTTGAGTTGCAATTATTAACTGTAAGTTTAAGAAAGTTAATAATTAAAGAACATGGTTACTGAAGGACTATAATTTAACTAGAATTACAGGGAAGAAATGATTCAATACTAAAGCAGCATTTGAAATGTATTAAATCTCTAAAAAATGAGAATATTGGCTCTCTTAAAGCAAAAATTACTCTTTTATAGCAATTATAAATATAATCATTTAAGAAATCCATTGCACACTTAAACTGAGGGACACGGGGCTTGGAGAAATGGCTCAGTGGTTAAGAGCGCTGGTTGTACTTGCAGAGGACCTGGTTCAAGTTCCCAGCACCCACATAGTGATTCACAACTATCCAGGGTTGAACCAGTGCCATCTTTTGGCCACTGTGGGCATTGTATAGACATGGTACACTTACATATGTGCAAGCAAAATATTCATATTCATAAAAATAAATAAAACCATTAAATTGAGGTTCACAACAATTTCTTTCCATTTTTTACAAAAGGGCTGCCACTGGGAACAGTATGAACATCTTGAGGATGGAACCAAAACCCACAGACTGAGTTCTGCTGAGCTCTGAGTCAGGTATTCATCAGGCAAATATTGAAATGGATGGAGCAGGTTAGTTTTTTTAATACTGGCTTCTAAATACCCTGAAGAAATTAAGAATGACTGTTTACCTCATCAGAACTTCCTTTTACAAATGACCCAGCAGTTCGCACTCACTCATTCTGATTCCTGTGATTGGTGACATGCACTTAAGAAACCTTTGACCGCTAGTACAATACAGAGATCAAAGAAAATGAATATTTGCACAAATTTTGTGTATAATCACTGTTAGACTGAAGTTCATTTGATAACTGATTACAACAGCGACAGATAACATGGGGGTTGATTATCTAATAGTCATTTGTTGAAAATCATATGGCATACACTTTCCAAGCTTGGATGCTTTTCAGAATGAAATGGGGTGTCATTCAATATTATCCCATGAATTAGGTTAATCCTGATATTCCCAAATACAACTGCCAAATGGAGATAAAAGGGAATTGTGCCAAGTATTTTACCCATTTTAGAACATTTTGGGAAATAAAATGCATTATGTCATGACTGAATAGTGTCTTTATAATGAGTATTATATTTAAGGAACAACAAAAGTATATTAGTAAAATCTCATTGCTACAAGTGATCATTGGTCAGACAGACTGAAAACTGAGGCTACCTGACAAAAAGAATTATCATTTCTTAAACTGATTTTTCTGTTCTTAAATTGCTTATGCATGTGTTGCTACTGCTGTACAATTTAACGCCAATATTCAAATGTGGCTTGCTCACGTTGACCGTCATTTGACTCCCTCCAAAACAAAACAACCTAGGAAACTCTGATAGGGGCAGTATGTATTTGAAAAGAAGGCAGAACTCACAGGGGTCAAAATTTTAGTCTTGGGCCAGAGAGACGGCTCAGGGTATAGAGGTACCTCCTGCCCGACCTGACAATATGAGCTTGATCCCCAGAACCCACACTGTGGAAAGAGAGAATATTGTCCCATGACGATCACAAGTGTTCACTGTGGCAAATCACCCACCTGAATAAATAAATGTAATACAAATGTTTAAAAAGACTCCAATGTTTTATTAAATGACACCCAGAAATGCAGCCATTTCAGAGGACACAGTTTCTGATGTTGGCATTTGAGTTATTGCCAGGACACTGTTATACATAAGACAGCTATGTAAACAGTGATTCTCAAACTACTGTTTTTTAATCACCTGGGGATCAGAGCATGCAGATTCCCAGTTAGTGGCTCTGGATAGGACCTGAAGTTCTACATTTCTAACAAGTTCCAATATCATGCTATACTGAAATTTGGTACTTTGAGTGTCAAGAATCTGCACACAAGGTAACACCATCTACCTAGAGAATTTATTATATTCTGTTTTATTCCTCTGTGAGACTTTGATAACCAATATCTTTCCAAACATACTGAACCATTACTCTTATTTTTGGATGGATCATGTATATATAATAATATTTATTTGGCATGTGTTCTTTCAAAGATAGAAGATGAATAACTATTTCATCCAGGATTCATATGTAGAATAATTTCCAGTAGAGTACTGAGTCAGGGTAACACACCAGGAGCCACTCTTGGCCATGGATTCAAGGTTAAGTCCCTGGGCACAGGGGACATTTACTCAGACGTTTACAAATTTGCATGTTCTCAGATGAAAGGGGAGAAATTTGAAAGAGAAGCAGTCATGCTTGGGAAGGCTACCAAACTAATTTTCTTTTGTGAATAGATTTTATGTAACTTGGCTTCGTCCGATTCTGATTTGGAATCTATCTTCTGTGGGCGTTACACATGCAGGAGTAGCTGGAGCTATTGCTGTCCTGAAACAATTGTTACTAGATTTTGCTGAAAGAACTGAGAGCTCACATCTTTTTGTATGAAATTAAAACTCTACAAATACCAGGGAAGCCTGAGACAATGCCTTCAGTTATTTTCAAAACTGAGCCTGCCTTTTATAGCAACAAAAGAAGGACATCCCTTCTAAACCTCATAGTGTTCCTCTGTAAGTGGGGGGATAACATCAACACTACCATAGCATTAACAATGCTCTGTCTAGCTGATTGACAGTAGCTGGTTGGCATTAGAACGCATTCCTTCCCAATTTCAGTAGTCTGTGAAACAGATTAGAAAAATGAAAATAACAATTTCATTTCTTGAATTTTGTTGCTGGAATTCTTACTCAGTTGATGGAGAACTTTTGAGAAGTAAAAACAAATCTACCATATGACCTGGTCATACCATTCCTTGGCATATACCCAAGTGGACTCATCATACTGCAGAGATACTGGCACAGCCATGTTTATTGCTGTTCTTTTCACAATAGCTAAGAAATGGAAACAACTTAAATGTCTCTCAACTGATGAACGGATAGTAACATTGTGGTACATTTACACAATGGAGTTTTACTCAGCAGTAAAAAAAGATGAAATCATGAAATTTGCAGGTAAATGGATGCGACCAGAAACTTACACTAAGTGAAGTAACACAGACTCAGTTGAATAAAGCATTCTGTGCTACTTTTATACCTATTAATTCAGGAGATATTATAAGAAATCTTTTATCTCTTGAGTTATATTGAAATTTCCTTTTTTTTTTTTACTATTTGTGATTTGGATGTTTGCTGTGATAATGGAAATATATTTTTATCGAATTTTGTGGATTTCATACAATACATCTTAATAATCATATTTAGACCCTCCCCTATCTATACCCCCACATAGCCCACCCACAAGAATTCATGCATTTTATGATATATGTTAATGCCTTTACTTTACTCAGATGTCTCCAGGTGTGAGTTGATCCACTAAAGCCTGTTCTGCCTGTCTAGCATCACTTTCTTAAAAGAAGATCAACTTTCCCTCACCAGGCAGTGACCAGCCGCCAATAATTCCTTGCCAAAGTTGTGGACTCCTGTTCATTTCCCCAGTTCTATGCTGGCTTCTTGTTTGTTTGTTTGTTTGTTTGTTTTTTGTCTGATTGAGTTTGCATGAGTCTGATACCATTGCTGTAAGTTTATATGAGCAAGGTTCCAGGAGCCTGTAAGGCTTTGTTTCCTTACGGTTGCACACCTTCTCTCCTGGCTTTTGTAATCTTTCTGCCCCTCTTCCATAATGGTCACTGAGCCCTGGGTCAGTGAAGTTTAATACAGGAATCCTCCCCTTATTCTTTTATTCTCTACACATTGGCCAGTTGTGCTTTTTTGTATTCATTTTCCTCTGTTGCATGAGGGAGCTTTGCTGATGAGAGTTGAGAGATGCAAGTCGACAGGGGAGAAAATCAAACAATGGTCCAACCCCAGCTCTAAAGCCTAATAACTACAATAATGACTGGCACAGCAAACCATATTGGTGCAGGAGTGGTGACAGTTTTATCCTAGGGGTAATCAATAGCTACCTATTGGGTTTAAAACCTGCTCAATGGGCGGGAACTCATGTGTGGCACTATAAACACAGCCAAATATACATGGCTTTAGAGGTCATAGATCTTAGAGAAAACCCTAAGGCTGTCACATCCATAGTCAAATGTAATTTCTTACTAAATGCTAAATATGACTCCTTTTATTTACAGACAAGTATGCTGGTCACCACTCATCAAAGATGCTTCTTTTGCAGCAAACTATTACAGAGTTCCACAACTGGTTGCACACAGAGAAAAAGTATCTGTGCGATCACAAACGCTAAGTGACACATCTACATGGAACTTCTACACCTAAGGCTCATGGAACATAGTGAAACGGGGTAGAGACAATACTAACACATTTTTCGTCTTTCTTCACTGGTGAGGGCAGTAATAGTAAACCAATTTGTCCTTTGTTTCTACCCATTTGTGGTCCAAGAGCCTAGAATTCTGATTTCTCGCATGGTCCCAAACAATGCCGCCTATTCCGCCAGGGGATGCTGTATGAAGCACTCTGGGTGTTATCTGAAAGCTGATCCTCCTGAAGCAGAAGTTAGTACTGCTGTAGCTGGGACATGAGGGTGGAAAAAGGCTGCAAGCTGTAAGGCCTGCTGTGAAGTGGCTGTTTCTGGAATTACTTTCTTGTTCTTATCCCTTACTAGGTGCTTAGGGACTGGAACAGAGAATGCAAGGTTCTATATGATTGGTTAGTTACACAAAGGAGATTTGGCCGTAATAACCCAGGTAGTCTGGAAGTCACTAAAAGGGGCTGAACATATGGAAATGACCTGAAAACCAACAGGTTCACAAAATTAATTTTTCCTATTAACCTTTTACACTACTTCTTGAAGATGTGGGGCACAAATATTGTTTATGGTTCTACGAGATAGACGAGATTCTTCAGTCTAACTTGTAGTACCTTTCAAAAATGCAGTTTCTTTATAATGAATCTTGGTATAGTTTTAAATATAACTGCCAGTTTATCAAATGTTATTTTGTATAGTAAATGTTTTTTGAAAGAGTCATGCATGAAAATACTTTTGGGTTTAAGATGTTGGTGATCATTTGGAAATATATTGTTTAGTTCCTTACTGGACAACTCATCAAGTATGCCCCAGCCTCTATAGTCCCAAGTAGGCAGCACGCTCAGTACAATAGGCAGGATCACAGCTCCTGGAAAGAGATTCTTTAGCACAAGCAGAATTCAGATACTTCCTAATTTGGGGAATGTGGGCAATTGACTGAACCTGTCAGTGCAATAACTTCCTTATTTGTAAAATGCTATGATGAATAAGTTAGTTATAAAGTCAAGATAATAATTGACATTTAGTAATACTAACTACTATGGTATTATTATTATTATAGTTACTTGTATTATACATTTGCTTATACGGAACACGTTTCATTAAGAAAATTTTAGTCATGTAATCTAAACCTCTTGAGGTATAAGTGAAGTGTGATTTCTCCAGATTTCCTCTTCCATTTATGAAACAGGGAGACAATCACCTGCTTTAACGTTTTCCTCTGGACTGAGAGACTGTAACCAACTATCCTGCAAATGTGAGCTATAAACCCAAAGGAAGAGGAGGGCTGCAGTTTCTTTTTCCTTCTGCCACAATGAATTACTCTTTCTGATGACTCATTAAAACTGACGTTGGTTACCATAATTAGACTTCTTCGAGCTACTTCTTCATTGTGTCAGGCATTCTTTAACAGTTTGCTATTTCTGTTGTCTTACCTGTTTTCCCCACTTTTTCTCCTTTGAAAATTGTGGCATAAGTTGCAATTCATGGATGTCATATCGGTCATTTTGTAGTCTCTCCTAAATCTATAGTACACTCCTTCACACATTCTATTATGTATCATAAAATCGTCTAGCAATCGTGTTAAGATGTTAAATGCTGAAAATTCTAATTCAGTAATACTGTATACATGCCATGCTTGCTGGTGATGCTGAGGGTCCAAAGAATGTACTTGGAGAATAATGTTGCTATATGAACAATGATAACAGCAATGTCTGTGATCACTTGCAGAACATTTGCATCTCCTAGCACTGTGCTGTGTGTTTTGGGCATGTTGAACAAATCCTCCAATCTCCCCCATAAAGGAGGGAAAATATTCCTTCTGTTGCACAGATGAGGAAACAATGTACCCAAGGACGTGAAGTTAAAGAGCATATTTTTAACACTTTAGTGTAACACCCTAGTATTAAAACTCCGTTCTTGTTCTTATCAGGTTAAGGTATTCTTTAATTTCTTAATTATTTAACCATTTTCTTTTAGTTTAGAAGCCGTAAAGGTGAGTGGGTAAGAGGTGGTGTCGAGTTCAGTGTCTGACATGCCAGCCAGTGACCATAGGAGACTAACATTTAATATGTGACCAGTGTGAACTGAAATGAGCTCAGTGTTCAATGTATAAGTTTGTGAGTATAGCATGGTGGATTAAGCAAAAAGTATGATAAAAATGTAAAGCATTTCATTCATATTTTTATGTTATATGTTGAAATAACAGAAATAACATTTTGGATGTAGTCCAACACATTTTAACATCAGTTTTACCAATTCCTTTTCTCATGGAGAGTAGAAAATTCAAAATTCTATTTGACTCTTATTTTTATTGGACAACATCTATGTAAAGCTTCCAGTAGCTGAACATACACTTCTTACAGTTTGTTAAGTTGTCTAAAACAAGTCCCATTTCATCATGAAACAAGACATGTCTAAGGATCAGGGAATGTGGCTGAACATGGGTGAGGCCTGTGGGTAACCAAATGTCTCACAAGTGCCTGACCATGTCTGCCTTCCTTGACCTCAATATTTATCCTTGGGACTGTGAGTACTCGCAGTGAGCACCCCTGTATTCTTTATTACTGTGCTAGTGATTATGAGTTAGTGTGCCTAACTTTAGTAGGAAAAGTCCTGAGCTAAAACCATAGAAGGCAATTGTGCATTCTTCAGAAATTTAGGGGAGACAACCAGTTTAACTTTACATTTTTTCAAGATTTAAAATTGGGTAATTGTTTTGTACTTGGTAAACTGTAAGAAGATTAAGATGAAGAACTTAGTACAAGAAATATCTTAAACTCCATGGAGGCAGAAATAGAGGGAAAGCCATCTAGATCAATATTAAATACAGGAATAATATATATGTACACAAATATATAATCTAGTTATATATACATAACTATATTTAGCATTCATTGTTTCCTCCTTCTGAGTGTGTATGTAGAGAACCTCAGTAGCACACTGTTTTCTTTCAAACTTCACGAAAAAACAGTGGAAAGAATTTTTTACTTTTGCTTTGAAATAAATCTAGCAATCTAGTCCAATGGGTCCTAAAGTCCCCGGTTCTGAGTTAGCTGTGCTGGTCTTGTGATTTCTGTACCACCGCCAGGGGTGAAGAACGGCTGAACTAAGTCTTATTTTTCTACTTGAATTTCAAAGTTAATCCCGTTTATTTAAAAAATTCTCATCTAAAATTAGAAATGTTTTTCAAAATGAGATCGTGTGGCCATGGGGTTTTTAAAATTCTTGTCTAATATAATACAAAATAACAGAGCTAAAATGAATAATTCTGGATATGTAGTGAGTGTGACTGATTTTTAATCGAACTTCAGAAAAAGTAGTTTTAGTCAATGTAACTACTGACCTTTTCTTGATCTAAATTTACAGGCACATTTTAGTTTCATTGAAGTTTAGGAGACTATCATTTTTGTCCTATAATTTTTTTCCTGGGTTTGAAAACTATAATAGTATAGTCTGAAATATTTAAAGTGATTTGTTCAGTTACTATTAAATGTTTTCTGGCAAAAATATAGAAAATAAAATAAAACTTTAGGAAAATAAATATTCTGATAGTGAGACTTTTTTAGATTCCCATTGATTTCAGGGGTTAATCTATGCTAAATTACACTTTTATAATTTTTAAACCCTTACCCTAATAATGCAGGTCATTTTAATATTAACTCATTAAACAGAAAAGGGTAAAAGTAAGGCCAAACACAATTTTCATTAAATTTAAAGCTTTGAATTTATTTTAAATATCAGTCCGATATTTTGTACTTTAGGGCTTGGGCTCAAACAGGTTTGAACCATAAGGGAGAGGGAGATGATAAAGATAAATTCTTCATGGAACTTGGTGGAACACCCAAAATATAATAAGACAGATATACTCAACCAGTATGTCATTGAATCGTGCAGCCTTCTCAGGTAAACGTAGTAAGGTCATTTGATACTGCAAAAGATATTAACATGGTAAGACTTTATGTTTTAAATTATTGAAAGACGTAAATGGCCTTCAAATACTAAAATATCTTTAATATCAGCTTGCTCTATAGGTTAGAAAGAAGCTTAAATTTGCTAGGAGTTTAATTTCTCTAAACTACTGCTGTTCATCTTTATACCGTGATGTTTTCTCTTTTAAATAAGCGAGGATTTGGTCTTCATGTAATTAAAAGTATAGCTTATTTTCTCAGTGACTTTTTTGTGTTGTTATTTCCCTTAGAGATAGTAGCAAACTACGTTGATTTTTAAAGTCATTTATTACTAAGCAAAAAAAAAAAAATCACTAATCTAAGAATAAATGCAGACTTTCTTTTTGAAAACAAACAACTACAGAGCCCCCCAAAACAATGTGGTACAAGGGTTAGCACAGCAATCGGTTCTTCAGAAGGGAACGTTTGTGTGTAGACGATCGTAACTGGGAATGGAATGCTGAGAAAGAACACGGTGTTCTTTGAAGACGAATGTTCATTTCCTTTTGTAGGACTCTGTTATATCATAGGCGTTATTTCTGTAAAGGTCAAGTTAACTTTCTGTGTGGTGGTCAGCTCTCTCGTGGTCAAGAGTAGCTATAAAAGACCCATGTGACTTGGAAAAAGCAATTCTATTCCCAAGGGGGGAGGGTGGGGAAGACTTGTAAGTTAACTTAGTATTAAAACCTTAATGTGCATGTGTCATACGATAACTTCTCACAGAATGTAGTCTTTTTTCAAATACTTGAGCAGTTCTGAAGTTTGGCTGTTGGATTAATTTCCTTCTTAACGCCTTTACTTCTTTCTCCACCGCAGAATAAACACAGCCTGACACTTCACATTCTTCCGGACTTCCTTTCAAACATTTCAGTTGTAGCTCATAGGCAGTGGGTGGACAGTCTTCCCTGCTCTGCCCACATAATTTTCCATTAGAGATTTCTTTATTATATATGCAATATGAATTAGTTTAAGAAGAAAATTATAGAACAGAAACACTCCATAAAAAATTCTGTAAAATCCTATTACAATAATATAATTACTACTAAATTTTGGAATATTATTCCTTCAGATATTTCATGTGTATATTATCCGTATATATAAACATATATTTATGTCTTTTTCTATATAAGAGTTGAAATATTAATATATTTTATTATAGTAGTCCTAAGAGGTGTTTACTTTAATAAAATGGGTAAGGGAATATATTCTTTTGGAAGTTTTAAAGTGAATAGAGAAAAATTATCTGTGTTTGTCTTTTCAAATATTTTAAACTGCTAAGCGTGGTGCTTGACAACTTTAATCCCAGCACTGGGGAGGCAGAAACAGGTGGATCTCTGAGTTTGAAGCCAGTCTGGTCTACAGAGCAAGTTCCAGGCCAGTCTACAAAGTGAGACTCCATCTCAAACAGATAATTATACATTGCTATATACTTCAAATCTCTTCAGGACAAAGGCTGAGCAAAGTTAATTTTGACATTTTATTGTTAAAAGCAGAACTATTAAAAATATATGTACTCAATGTTTTGGACAATCTCATGTGTATTTTGATCTGAGATGACTTAGAAAATATGCCATAAAGGATAAAAGGAAACAGCTGTAACACATCCTCTCAATATGTGAAAGTCAACCAAAGTAGACCAAGCAGAGGATTAGAAAAAGTGATTTACACATGACATTGTAAAGAAAAGATAATATAAGTATTTGAGATTACACAGGTGACTTTAAGAAATTTTATTAGTGTGGCTATATATAGTTCCGTGATTTTACTTTATTCTTTTTGGTTTTGAGGTATATGGAAGTTGCCATCCAAAATGTTTTCTCAGCCCTGAGGCTTCAACCTCACTTTAGTAAGTTAAGAGAGAGCTATTAACAGATATATAAGTTAGACTCAAAATCCAGAGGTGGTGATTCATGTCAACTATGCCAGGCTGAGGTATGAGGGCACCATGGGTTTGAAGCTAGCCTGGGCTACACAGTGAGTTCCTAAAGTCTAAGCTACAAAGTGAGCTCCTGAGTCAACAAAACAAAACAATAATCTAAGCCACGGCATGGTGGCACACTGGGAAGCTGGCTCTGGGGAGGTAGAGGCAGGTAGAGCTCTTTGAGTTTGAGGTCAACTTGGTGTCCATAGAGAGTTCCAGACCAGCCATGGTAACATAATGAGGCACTGTCAAAAGACAAAACAAAACAAAAAACAAACAAAAATAGTTTGAAAGTTTGGCCTTTATAAACCAGCCCCATTAGAAATCCAGGATGTAGATTTCTGCCAACTACACAGGGTCCTAGGCAACCTGTAGGTTTTGCTCTGTTGTGATCAGCCCTAAGAGGTGAACACGGTTAAGGGTGACAGACCTGGGTCCATCTGGAATTGCTACATGTCACTTTCAGTCACAATCTACAGTGGAGATGGTATCACTTTGCTGCTTTTAATGATGAACTAGTTGAATACTTAAAAGAAAATGAGATTTGGGTGAGTTGTTAGTAGCCATAGCCCTGTTTCACTTCTGAGATTTCCCTTAGCTTTCAGGACGAGGTGGGCCTTCCTCTAGTATTGGTAATGAATGACTTCCACCCTCACTGCTGAGTGCTGGGAAACTGACATGTCACAAGCCAGGCTAAGCAGATTTGAATTATCTTTCTAGGAATGAGAAAACAGAATTCATACATATCGTTTCTATGCAGATGGCTCTTTATTTATGAAACTTCTGAGGTTCCAGAAGTGAGCGGAAGGGTGAGATGAGAATGTGGCACAGACACAGCACTGGGTTCCTATCAACCTTCAATAACTGATTCAAGACCTTTTCAAAGGCCTGACCACATAGTAGTACCGATTTATGAGATCACTTTATATCCCTTAATTAAACCTCATCTTCACTCAGTTGATTTTTGCCATGTTAGAATGGAGTTTTTAACTAATACAGAGTATGCTAGTGAAAAGAGTCTGCTAAGACAAACATTGCACATTCACCTGTCATCCTTTTAGAAAATTCTACTGAGGCTTTCCTCATCTGGAAAATGTCACGATGCTTCACAAAACAAAGAACATACACCATAGCGGGCTAGGCAGATGACAAGTCTAGTTCTGATAACAAGGCTGGTGTGTAATAATGAGGTGATGGTATCAAGCGGCACTTATTTTCTGATTTTTTTTTCCAATCGAAGCAGGTATAGATAGTGTTGTCTTTCACATGAAATCAAGACCAAAGTGAAGTATTTTGTTTCTACTTAAGTAAGCTATCACGGCAACCTCAGGAACATTTCCATAGTTAGATATCAGCTAACAATAGAAAACAACAACAACACTCATCCTAAATCAAATGCAGCCAACTCTAAAAGTTTTTTTTTTTTTTGGTCATTTTTCAAGATTTTGAGGGATCAACATTGTGTTAAATTTACTTTGTCAAATATGATTATATTATAACTCAACAGTGTTACAATTTGTCTTTAGAGATTTGAAAATATATCTGTTTTCCTAAGAAAAGTAGAACAGCAAGTCCAGTACCAGCTGCCCAAATTAAACTATACGTACTTGACTTACTCCATTCATTCCCACTCTCCATGGCAGACTAAAGTACGCTCAATTTAGTTGTGCCTGACCCTGTCACAGAATTACGCATTATTCTTCCTTCTTGCTATGGCACATTTTGACAGACGACCACATAATCCTGAATGCTTACAGCTATGGGTTTCATTCCAATACATGCTGTTTGGGAAAAAAATAAATCATTGCAATAAAGTTGAATATTTAGAAGATTTCATAATTTGAGTACTTCTCCCTTTCCTCTGGGCCCCACCCACAAACACTTAACTTGATAATAGCCTAAACTGAGAAATATTATATTGCCTTTTGGATATGTGATATTTGCAATAACATGACCAAATCAACCAAGCTATGTTAGATTTGATTGTAGAATGTTCTCCAAAATGTTCATGCGTTGAAAGGCCCTTGACCCCTATCTCCATCAGCTTTCTGTAAGTGTCTACATGATAATATGATGGCATTGCCAGGACCCAGTTGGATAAAGTAGATCACTGGGGCACGCCACAGGAAGATAAAGGCCATCTGTAGTCCCCTCAGGTCTCTACCTACCTCTTGGCTGCCCAGAGGGGAGCCATGTGTTCCCACAAATGATTTTCTCCCTTGCCTCTAGCCCACTGAATTTAGATGGAAGTATCTGAAACATTGAATCAAAATAAATCTTTCTTCATCTTAAACTATTTTTCTCAAGTACCTGTGCTGGTAACAAAAAAATCTAACACCCAAACTTAAACCCCAAGCAGTGAGGTAAAAACAAATCAGTATGAAAATGACCACCAATCTATGAAATATCAGAAGGTTAAATTCAAAATTCCTTGATAAAAATGTATTTTCAGAGTGCAATAGCCCATTAACCCCCCAATAGGTAATGTCTCCTTTTGGAAATGTAATCATAATTTAACACACATATAAGTGTGTGACCCAACTCTGAACTACTCCACAAAGATCTGAAATATCTGAAGCAAAGAAGTATTTTAATTCAATGTGGGGCTGATTTGGCACTTTAGTGGTATGAAGAAAAAAACAGGAAGGGGAGCAGATTTCTTCTCCAAGGTCATATATGGGAATAGAAGATAGGAATAAAAATGACTCACCATCACCCCATTTGTGATTCAGCATCACCAAACGGAAGTAAAAACAATGTAATCACATCATCGATCATGTCTATGCAAAACGGTATTCTTTAATGCTACATTTAAGTTTATCTCATGTTAAAACATAAAAAATTACAGCTATTAAAGAATTTTTAGGATCTGATTTGTGAGGCTGAGTTTTTTGAGAATATGTCATTATGCATGCTAATGTCAGTGAATTTTTTACTTTATACAATTAATATATACTAATGAAAAATTTTAAAATTCTGCATGCCTGTAATTGCAGCACTTGTGAGGCCAAAGGAGGAAGATTGTGAATTCAAGGCCAGCTGGGCTACATAATGAGACTCTGTCTTAAAAGTGAATGATCTGTGTACCTACTCAAGCTGAGAGTCACCTCACATTAGATGATGAACTATTAAAGTATTCCATTTAAAATCAGGAACAAGTAAAGTGTGTTCACTTTAGATTTTATATATATATATATCAGTAGTCAATCCTATACAACAAGATTAAGAAAGGGCAGAATTATTTAAAGAAATGAAAACTTTATCAGTATTTATAAATAATGTACATCAGCAAAGAAAATTATTTCAATTTATCAGTTATATAAATTGTGAAGTTAAAGAAGGGTCAAGTTATGTGAAGGGTTAAAGAGATGGCTTAATAGTTAAGAGGACTTGTTGCTCTTCCAGAGTATCTGAGCTCAGTTCCCAGGACCTCCATCAGGAAGCTCAAAACTACCTGTAATTCGAGTTCCAGGGTGTCTGACGTTTCCTGGCCTCTGTGAGCACCTGCGCACACATGCTATACACTCACATAGACTCCCACAGAGACACATACATAAAAATAAAAAATCTTCTAAAAATATTAAGAATCATTCAATATGTACGTCAGTTGTTTTTTCTAAACATCTGCAACTGCTTAATAATGAAAACAATCAAAATTGGAAAACAAAAATGAAATATAGAACTCAGAAATAAATGTAACAAAAATATGATAAAATTTATGGCACAATACCAATTATTTCATTTAAAAAATCATTAAAGGAATCCAAATCTAAATGAATAACTGGACATAAAATATTCATTTGTGGATTGCCTAATTTATAAAGTGTAATTGACTTAATGGATGTGAAAAAAACAAGAAATAGGCACAATATACTACAAGAAGAGTAACTGGTAGAATTTGCATTAATAGGGATCATAATTTTTTTTTATTATACAGTAAAAAGCAAGACAGGTATGGAATACATAAAGCACTGGAATAGGAATCAGTCCACATACAAAAGCAGTTTTGAACTTTGGATGTATGGTAGAGGTGCACAGTAAGTCACACATCAAATCTTGGGGATAAGATGGACTCTTACTAATGCAATTAGGTTTCAAAATGGGAATGAATGGAGGCCCCACACTTACCCTGCCTGTATAGTTAGACCCTCCTCACACCGTCCCCATATCTGCCTTGCCCGTAGGCTTCCCTTCTGATCTTCCTGTCCAAGACCCGCAGACTACCCTGCTAAGAATGAAAACAACCTAATGTCCCTCAACTGAGAAATGAATAATGAAAATGTGGTACATTTACATAATGGAGTTCTATTTGGCAGTAAGAAGAAATGAAATTGTGAAGTTTGTAGATAAATGGATGGAACTAGAGGCTGTTCTATCGGTGAAGTAACATAGCTCAGAAAAAGGAAGTAACACCTTTTCTCCCATTTGTGGATCTTACTCCCAAGTTCTTTTAAGTGAGTATATATCATGGTGTAACTGCCAGAGTCAGGAAAATGGAAAGGAACCATGGTGGTAAAGGGGGATAAAAGAGTCCAAAACAAGGGCTTAGTAGGAGACAGGTGTTACCAAGGGGGAAATGGGGAAAATTAGAGTATTTATGGGGAAGGGAGGAGGGAAGTGTATACAAGTAACCATGGGGATAAAGTGGAAGAAGGCTCTCAAGAGAGGAGGGGATAAAAGGAGACAGGTATTATCAAGGAGGAAGTGGGGATAATGGTGATATTTTAACTGGGAAGGTAGAAGGGAGGGCTATACAGGAAGAGAGAGAGATGAGAGATAAATGATGTTTAGATGTTGTGAAAAACTAGAGGGAAATGTATTAGTTCAAAAGACTACTGGAAGATATCTGTACACGTACGATATCTGTACGTGAGTACATGTGTATAGCTGAAAGCTATATAACAAAAAAGAAGTTTGATCCTGGCATCAAACTATAAGTAATTAATACTAACGCTTCTTAGATTATTCCATAAAACAAGAAAACTTCCAAACTTGAAAACAGTATTATCTTGATCTCAAACCCAGATAAAGATTACAAACAGCTTAGTTAAAAATGGGCTATAGTTTGAACAAAGACTGCTCAAAAGCAGAAATACAAATGGGTGGGAAACATTTTTAAGTCATCAACATCCTTAGTCATCAGGGAAATGCAAATTAAAGCCATTTTCAGAATGACCCCAATCAGAATGACCATCACCGAAAATATAAATCACAACAAATGCTAACAGGGATGTGGCAAAAGGGGACCCTTTATACACTGTTGGTGGGAATTCATTCACTTTGGAAAACAGTCTGGCTGTTTCTCAAAAAACTAGAAATAGAGCTATCATGTGTCCCAGATATACCACTCTTGGACATCAGCCCAAAGAACTCTATATTCTATTATGGAGACACTTACATGTCCATTTTCAGTGCTGCTCTGTTCACAGCAGCTAAGAAACGGAACCAAACTTGATGTCTAACAACAGAAGACTTGATAAGAAAAGTGTGGTAAACATATGCAATGGAATATTAGTCATTTAAAAAGGCAAAATCATGAAATTTTCAGATAAATGGGGAGAACTGGAAAAATATTCTACTGAGTGACTGAGACCCGGAAAGACAAGCACCTTATGCTCTCTTTCATATGTGGATCATACTTTCGTATCTTTTGCTTTATGTATTTACTTTGGAGTAACACCGGAAGTCATGGGACTGGAAAGAGGGCCTTGGGGGAGCAAGCTAAGGGACAGACAAAGCAAAAGGAGAGAGGAGGAACACTGGGACCAAAAGCCTAGAGTAGGGGAGGAGTGTAGGAGTATGGGGAAAACTGGGAAGTGGAGGGGAATGTTAACCCAAAGGAGAAGTGTGTGAAAAGCCATATGGAGGCCTACGGAGGCGTACTGGGGCTTAAGGCCAGGATAGGGGGATGGTGGGAAGTTAGAAGTAGCAGCGGTTGGGTAACCAAAACTCAGTACATATAAAATAATCTTGTGGAAACCCACTTGTTAAAAAAAGCTAACTTCGAAATACAAAGAAAAATTAAACATAAAAGTTTGAAATGAATTTTCCTGTATCGGTGGACAATGTCACTTCCAGATAATATGGGTAATTAAATGAAAATTACTGCAAAGTGTAGGCAACATCCCTAGGAATTATGGGTTAGGGAGGCCCCAGAAAATAAGATAAGCTATTGTCATTGCCCTTGGTTACCCATTATAAATATATGGTAAGACCCTAATGCTTCAGCCAGGGTGCACTTTTACTTCAGGATGTAGAGAAATCAATCTCCAAAGTGACCTGGAAACTTCTTCTTTGCTTTAGAAAGCAGCTAATCTAGTGAAGATAACGTTGCTCACCCTGAGTCTCAACAATTCCACTGTTAGATCGATGCTTTAAAGAAATTCTAGCACGGGGCTGGAGAGATGGCTCAGCAGTTAAGAACATTGGTTGCTCTTGCAGAAGACCCTGGATCGAATCCCAGAACCCACATGGCAGCTAACAACTGTCCGTAACTCTAGTCCCAGGGGATCCGACAGCCTATTCCGACCTCGGCAGGCACTGCACAACACGGGTGCACTTACCCACATGCAGGGAATACATGAATACACATAAAATAAAAATAATTTAAAAATAAAAAAATTCTAGCACATGTTCTTGAGACAAATGTAAAAGAAATTAAGAACATTGTTATTCACAATAACAAAATTTGGGACTAATTTAAGCTGTCCCGCAGCGGGGCATGACTAACTCTATTGCACTCATCTATGGTGATGGAAGTTAATGTGCTGCCATGACATCCATTTACGTGGCGTAATCACATGCACAATGGAAAAAGTATATTGTAGGAGATGCGTGACCTAAGATTTATATTTTATTATAGTTTGGACAAATACTGCAAAAGTGATTTTACACATGTATGTTATAAAACATTAAGAAATTTGAGGCTAGAGATGTGGCTCAGCAGTTAAGAACACTGGCTGCTCTTGCAGAAGGCCTGGACTTGATTCCCAGTAGCCATATTGTAGCTAACAGCGGTCCATAACTCCAGTTCCAGGGGATCTGTCACCCTCTCTGACCTCCACGGGCATTGCACAACATGAGCGCACTTAGCCACATGCAGGTATAACACACATACAAATAATAAATAAAATATACGAAAAAATAAAGCATTAAGAAAATTAAGACGGTGTTCAATATAAAAGTATTTAAAAGCGTGGGTGATGAATGAAAGAAAAACTTGGACCTGGGTGCATCGCAGGCTTCAAATTTATCAGCAACATTCTCTTTCCATGAGGGTGGTAATTGCATGGGTGGGTTATTACTCTATATAGCATTCAGGTGCTATGCACATACATAAGGCTTATATGTGCAGGCTCTTATCCCAGCGTATGAAGAGTTAATGAGGGGGGAGAGAATAAAGAATGAAATGGTCTTTAAATACTGAAATGGAACAACCTTCAGGATAATTTAGTGGAAAAAGGAAAGTCATATAAAATATGTATAGAATCCTATGAATAGTATAAATAAAAGTGTAGAATAAGAATTAGCACACATTTTGCTTATTTGTTTTGAACAGATTTGCACAGGGCTCTGATGGCTGGGAGTGAGTGTCATTCACAGGAATGAGAGGTGAATGATACATTTGTGGGAGGAAAAAATTTAATTGTCCCGCTGCAAATTTAGACTCTTCTGCTGAGCAAATACAGCACAGCTATTATAATAGTTGTAGTCACAGTCTTATAAATAAATGATAATATCCTACCCAGCTGCTCGAATGAAGCTGGAGCCTACGACAGATCAAAACGAGTGGCAAAGAAGGAGAAGCTGATGTGTCCTGACAGAGGACTGAGGCATTCCGGCCCTACCTTCTAACTCCTGGTACAGGATGAGGAAGGAGTCTACTCTTCACTTGCTGCAAAGAGAGGAAAAGAAGGGAGTGAATGCTGTGATCATTGTTTTTATAAAATGCAAATGAGGAACCAGAGTGGGACGGAAACCACAAAGTCAACTTTTTCACAGTAGTTCGTTTTTCCACAGAGACCAACCCAAAGTCCTAATAGTTATTGGCTTCAGAATTTAACTTTCTAACAAAAACTGGCTTATTATAACCCTGCAAGTCCCAAGATTAAGCGACATGTACCAGCAGCACAAAGAGCTAATGCTGTGAGGCAAAGCAAGGACACTTTGCTGTGATGCGGTGTGGCCAAGTTATTCAGATTTATATTTCATAACACTTTCCATAGACCTGGAACTTTCCTTCAATTAAGAATTGTGCTAAATTCCTAAATATATCACTTAATTGTCACAGAAAAACAAAGTCCACATCTTAATAAGTTGAGTATTTGGTGATATTCAGTGATTTAAAAAAATTTTTTTGTAAATAGAGGCAATTTATTCCTATTTAGTTTGCCCAGATGCTATAGTATAATATGAGTTGCAAGTTTGCACTTTCTGAGGTAGTAGTCTACAGTAATCCAGGTGCTAAAAGTGCTACACCCTTGACACATCATACAAGTTAACAAATATTTGTGTGCTTACTGCTTGTGCAAAAATGCACCAGATAGAAATACAGATAGAAAATATATGTATATATGAGATCTATAGTGGTTTTCATAAACCTATTTGCCTTTAAAGTCTGTAGAGAAATATAACTTATTTGGATCTTCCTGAATTGTACAAGGCTTTGTTGCATAAATAATATCTTACCTGAATCTTAAAGAATAAGAGAATTTTTATGAACAAGAGAAATGGATATTCAAAACTATGAGCTATGTTCTCTAGTATGAAACTAGATTAGATATTTGGAAAACAAAAAGCTTGAGTAGTCAGTAGTGAGACCTCAGAGAACTAAGTCTAGAAGGCTAAAAGATGTGGACATTGCTGTTATTTTGTTTATGAGGAACCATTCAATGATTCTGAAAATGTTTCAAAAATATTTTGAAAATATTTTAGGAAATACTGGGATTTCAAAGACATGTTTTTCAAAAGAAGAAATATTTAGCCGCAGATTAGGATTTTAATTGTGATAAAAATGCATACAATATTTACTACTTTAAGCTTTAATTTTGTTTCTGCATTTCTGGGAATTAAAGCCAGGGCCTTGTGCATATTAGGAAAGCAATCTAGTCAGCTACATCCAGTCCTAAAGTAACCATTCTAAAGTGCATGGTTCAGTAACATCAGGTACGGTCACACTGTTTTCACCTGCATACATAGCTCCTTATTTCACAAAACTAAGCAGTACATGCTCATGAAGAAATAACTTTCTTTATGTTTAAAGCTTGTGGTGCTGCAGTTTGAACCCAGGGCCTTACAAACACTAATCAAGCACTCTACCAAGCTACATTCTAGCTTCCACCTCCCCCCATTGTGATTTTAAGTGTTGAGACAGGGTCTCTCTAAGTTCTTCTAACTGGTCCTGAACTTACGCTGTAGCTCAAGCAGTCTTTGAACTCAAAACCATCCTTTTTCCATCCCCAGAGAAGCTGGGATTACAGACCCACACAATTAGGCCAAGCCTTTACTCAATTTTTGTTGATATAAAATTAATAACATACAAAAGATACAGATGCTGTGTGAGTGGTGAACCACATACAGGACTTAACCAATGGGTATGCTATACCATATCTGAATTTTATTTTCGTCATTTCTACACAGAGAAAAGTCTTTATACACTTGTGCCACAGCTGTACATTTCTATAGATCTCAGAAATATAGATCTCAGAAATATAGATCTCAGAAATGAGGCAGGGAATTGATTTCATTAGGAAGATGCCCTACAGGGAAACTCAGCTAGTAATACTGCCTAATAAACATGGAATGTAGTGGCTTTGGACAGACGAGCACCATTCAGACAGAACAGAAAATACCCGTAAAGGTACTCTAGGAAGAGGGAGGAGCATTGCTGTAAGCATCACCTCCCTTACAGTGCCAGAATCTAGGGATGAGTTATTTAGAATTAATTTCCAGATCGATATACCGTTTTGTGGTCAAGAGCTATTTCACTGCCTTCATGGGGTCTCAGAAGGTTGAGACACATCACTCATTTTGCTTTTCCCACGATTACATGGAAACAAGGTCAGTAAACAGTTTTATCAAACATATACAATGTATCCTACCAGGTTCTAAGTTTTAAAGATGATAATTAAATTTATACAGTAATGCATAGCCAAGAAGGTCAAAATTTTATACCTCATAAGATCATGGGGTCATATCTAATCACAATATTATGATGTTTCTGTAACTTATAGAACAGCTAGGGGAAAACACTAATTTGTTTTATGAATTAAAAGAGAAATCAGCTGTCATAGAAACCTTGATTTAAAGATAGCTTTTTTTGTAATTGGAAACATGAGAGGAAAGTTGTGAATTACTCAAGAATAAACAAACCCAGTTGGTGGAGTAAATTAGTTTTGATTTACATGAGATTTTGTTTGCCTAGAGATTTTGGGTTGAAAGAAACAATGTTTTGAATACTGAAGTAATTTCAGTTGATTTTATTTCTTCTGTTTGCCTAATCTTGACTTTATTGCTTTTTATTCCTAACATCATCTTCTTCATGCCTTTAAAAAGTTGCCTTATCTTCTTGATTATGGTCATTAGAATTTCTAGTAGACTAGTTAAATTCTCATGATCGAATTTGTTGTTGAATCTTCATAATGCAATGTCCTCATTTGCTGATAAATAAAATAATGAAAATCTGAGCTGGTGGATAACATACCCATGTGACCACACAGTCCCTCAATAGGGACTGACTTTATTGATTTTTGAACAAACCAGTGGGGAGAATAAACTGAATGCAGAGGTTCTAGGAAATTCTATCTCCAAAGTTATGAGATTGCCTTATTTGATGTCACAAAAACATAATAAATAAAATTCTTGGCTGTCTTTGTTGTCTTGAAGCAAGATTAGCAAGCCCAGACTCCCATGATAAATTTGCAATGCATTTAGATTTTGCTTATTTTGCTGTGAGAGGTGGAGAGCACTTTACACTAGCAGTAATGAGATTTTCAATTCAAGCTTAGTGACATGCTTCAGGTTACAAAGCATCCAGGGCCAACTGGGCTGTTGGCCAATGCTTCTAGACCTTATTACTGTTGGACTGTGGACATGAGGGGGTTCTGCTTCCTTTCGGAAAATTCACAAGATTGTCATTTCTCCCAAATAATTCCACAAAAGCACGCACAATCACTATCACAATTTTCAGAGATCTATAAACATCTTTATCTGTATCCATGTACTCCAGACTAGAGCTTGAAGTTTAAATGATGACATTTTTACCTACTAAAATACTGTGTTTTACAACCAAGGCAATATTCTGTCTGTCCTAATCTTTTTCCCCACTATTTCATAAAATGGAGTGTGTGCCAAGTCGGTGTGATTTCTTCATTGTCTTCAAAAAGGCCACATTGTTACCTCCCTGCACTTTACTCTGTCACCCTTATCAACTGGATCCTGGAAAACTTTGCTTCCCACTCACCCCCATCTTTTTAGCAAATCAGTGTTCGAATTAAGGAAAACATTCTGAGGAAAAGGTTTTATGGTATTAGCCCTCAGTGAAGTACATTTTCTTGGCAATTTTAATTTGTGGTGCATAACAAGTTATGACACAGTGTCCTAAAATAGGCAACTTTCCTGGGGTGTGTTAGGCACCACCAAGAAGATAGTGAAGTCCAGAAGCTTAGGGTGATACTCTTTCAATAATCAACTACCCAGCAAGGAAAAGAAGCCCAAGAAAGTCATGAACTTGCTGTGCTAGGGCATTTTGCAGAAGGCTGGGTGTGGGGACATTCTATCAGAAATCACCAGTCATCTAGCAATCTGCCTTGTGGTTATTTGATTCCTTTAACAGATTTATCTTACCCCTCTGTTTGCTAGAAAAATTAGAGCCAGTTTTGTGAACTTCTCGCAATTACTATGTGACATATGGCAGCTCCCTTTTTCCTCAGCAAATTTCATTTTTTAATGCATATTTCTTCAAAATGTGTATCTTCTGATAATGCAATCATTAAAAAATACCTAAATAGTCTTCTTGGGAAAAGTCAAAAAAAGCACATAATACATAAAATGTATCATTTCTGTCCACCACTGTGTAATGGTGATGCCTGAAGAGAAAGAATAGTCACCCAAATCTTTGAATAAGGAGAGAAGGAGGACGAACTGAGAAGAATGAAAGTAGACTGCATACACTTGAAGATTCACCTGAGTAATCTAGAAGGAATTGTTTTTCTTTATGGATTTCATTAAGTAGATTACAATTTAATGCCCCATCTTAAAGACTAGAGAAACTGTTATTTTCTGCTCTTTACTGTTTTCTTTGTCTATAGGATTTCTTTCAAGCATGTGTCTTTTGATTCATATCTTTTTTGGCTCTCATAAATGTAGCTTTTCGAAGTTGGTTCAGCTATAGTATCTCTCAATTATATTTCTTTCAAAACAATTTTAGATTAGATGAACTCTAAAACTGAATGCCAAGTTATTTTCTCAAATTTTGTTAGAAAAATTTTAAATGTTTATTACCAAATTAGAAGCCATAAAAAGAAAGTATTGTTTCTGAAAATTGTTCATATTGTCTCTTGTAAGCCTTCCACAAAGGTATTTATTTCTGGTTAAAGAATGTCTTCACTTTTTGAAAAATAACAATGCTTCATACATGCAGATAAGCAGAAGTAATGCTAACTTGGCAAGACAGGACTTAATGGCTTTATTTCACAACAGGTTTGAGTGAGTAATTGTTCCTTTTTTGAAAGATTAGTAGTTGCTCTAAACTTAATAAAAGTGCCTTCCTTAGATTGTGAGGTCAGCTGAAATGGAATTTATCAACTGATTTGATTTTATTGATGAGAAAGCTGCCTCCTAAGGAGTGG
The DNA here is from genome assembly GCF_000622305.1 of Nannospalax galili. Classification (NCBI taxonomy): domain Eukaryota; kingdom Metazoa; phylum Chordata; class Mammalia; order Rodentia; family Spalacidae; genus Nannospalax; species Nannospalax galili. The sequence continues at coordinate 1,536,479 of NW_008330327.1, forward strand.
ATAGGAATGGCTTACATTTCCAATTCCCTTTCATTACTGGCAGACTCTGCCCACTATACCACCATTTCATTTCTTTAGTTTGTTCCCCTGCAGCACTGAATAGGCGCCCTCTGGTTCCTTTTCTTACATGCTCTTCAAAAATTCCATTTATTCAAGCTGGAAGTAAATTGTTTCTTTTCAGGCCAATCAAAAGTTAGGGCACATTTTTTTCCTTTGAAATCCCTGGAATTTCTAGCATTTATATTTGTATTAACATGTACTAGCACATCCTCCTGTAGAGTCCCTAGGAGCACAAGTCCTTAAGAAGTTCAATCTAGAGGGAAAAGTAAACATACATCAATAGTCATGGCCACAGTGATGAGGCAACAATGATTGCAATGTGGAGGATGTAAGGAGGAATGAATGTTGGCAGTTTTTAAGTTAAGAAGTTCCAACCCTCTCTCTTCCTCTCCCTACCCCAGTTCACTCTGTCAGAGTCCTCTCTGGGTCCCAGGAATTCCTGTGATTGGTCATACAAGAGACAGAAAGGGCCAGAGGCCAGCAAGTCCCATACCAGTTTAGGTTTAAACTGAGAGGTTAGATTTATGCTGAGTATGGTCACGAGGTGTGATGCTTCCTTTCCTACAGCCTCTACCAACACCGGGAATTTGTTCCAGATGCCAGAAACGCTGGGAATGCACCTTCAGTCACACTGACTCAAAGAACCTAGCTCAGAGCCGGGAGGGGCAGGCCAAGAAGACTAGAGATTGCCACCCTGCCCAGGGTGTAGAAAAGTAGCACAGAGCTCTAACCCAGGTGGAGTAGTCTGCACCAACAAAAACAGAACAGAAATGAAGTGCTCCCTGATCAATTAGTACAATATACTTCGCCATTAGAATAAAACCTCTCATTATTTTCTTAATAGATGGGGAGAAAACATTTGACAAAATTCAATACTTTTTCGTGACTGAGAAATTCAACAAACTATGAGCAAAGAAGTTATCAGCCTTAGAAAAGGCATCTATGAGAAAGGCGTCTGTGAGCCGAGAAACGTTTTAAGGCAAAAGACTGGATTCTTTCCCTTGAAGTCAGGAGTTGCACATGGATTTTTCGAGTTTTACTACTTCTACTGAACATTGCACTGGAGAGAGAACCCATGCAGGAAGAGTTTTCTGCTAAACATTACCAGAACGGCCTTAAAATGTTATTTGATTTTAAAGTACCTTGAGTATTGAAATGCGGCATGCCTAGAGCTTACTCTACAGCCATGGCTGACCTCCGACTCGTTATGCTCTTGCCTCAGTCTTCGGAATTTGGGGATTATGGATGTGAAACATTGTACTTGGATAGCGGTTTTATAGACTCCTTTCCATTGTCCTTCTGGAAACTGCTCACTATGCATTGAGTCACTTTTTACTCTTTATTGCTTTTCTGTATTCATGTTTAAAGCTGTTTACACAGGAAGAGTTTATCTATATATTTAATATATTTGCAAGTTTTTGGTGTGTCTTTTGATCTTGCCTGTGTATATATCCACATTTATCATCTTAAATAATCATTAAATATATCAGCTTGTGGTATTGTACAATTTGGCAATTTTTCCTATTTTCAAGACAAAAGATAAGTTCCTTGATTAGTTTTTAGGATATTTACTCCTCTCTATGTACAATTTGGCAATTTTTCCTATTTTCAAGACAAAAGATAAGTTCCTTGATTAGTTTTTAGGATATTTACTCCTCTCTATCTTACCAAAGAGTTCACATCATGATGACTGCTTTACCATCTTTAGAAAGTAGCCTATCCTCTTACTAAAGTGGTAAAATGTCATGTTATCATTCAGGACATTATTACATGGGTTTTTTTTTTAAATGTGTGTTTTGAATATGTATTATATTCTGAGTCTATTTCTCTTTATAGGGAGAATCAATCCACTGTGGTTGCTGGACATCGAACACTTGCAGAAAGTGTTGTAAGACTTTTCTTCAATATGGAAGGATATGGCATTTAAAACCTGTACCTGATATTTCATGGACTGGCTGGGGGTACTGGTAAATTCATCATTTGTAACACTGATTACTCTGCTCAAAAAGCATCAAACTCTGGCCTGGTCCTTAATTTAAATATATATTATTTTAGTATTCTATTTGTTATTTTTATTTTATGTGTATGAGTGGATTGCCTGAATGTATGTAAGCACACCTGTAACTCCAGTTATAGGGGATCCCACCCCTCTTCTAACCTCCATGGGCATTGTGTGACATGGGCACACTTACGTGCATGCAGGCAATACACTCATACACATAAAATAAAAATAGTATAAAATTACCGTGTTTACTATTTTATGCATACACATTACAGGGGTGTACATATACTTAAAATTATGGGCTATATAGCCTACCCAAGTGCACATTAAAAAAAAAATGTAACAGCCCACTTGCCGATCACGGTAAGGGTCCAACCCATTCCATGGGTCTCTTGGGATTGGTTCTGCCCTATGATTAAAACTCATAAAAATATCTCCAAAAATGTTTGGGGCTCCTGAGTCACATATTTACTCAGCCCACTCTTTCTGTGGAGTACAGTCTATGCTTTTAGTCATACCTTTTTTTTATTTCGATTTTTATATTGAATTTTTGCAATTTTCTTTTTTAAAAATTAATTAATCTTTTCTAAATATTTTTATTGAGCTCTTGTACATTTCACACAACAGTTGTCAATCAAATTAAAATGCGCTGCCACATCCATGACCTCCTCTTGCTTCCATAACCCCATATGTCCCCACTGAAACTCATGTGTTCTGCCAAACATGTTAAGTCCCATCTTCAAGCATTTTATCCAGTTATCCTTTGGTACAAGTTCATCCACTGGAGTCTATACAGCCTATCTAAAGATCTTAAGGAAGATCTACTCTCCCCATCCAACAATAATCAGTTTCCAACAATTCTCAGACTAGGGCTGATCAGCTGCCCATTTCCCTTGCACCACTCTGGGCCCCTGTCTGATTGAGTTGGCATGGGTCTTGTGATTGATGCCTGTCACAAGTTCACATAAGCAAGCTTCTAGTGGCCTGAAAGCCTCTTATTCCCTATGTTCATGGACCAACCCGGGTTCTCTTTCTTACAATCTTTCCATCCCCTCTTCCACAATGATTCCTAAGCTGTGGGCGGGTGAGGTTTAATATAGGAATTCTATTCAAGAACACATATTCTGCAGTCTCTTATTCTCTTGAAACCTAGCCAATCGTGGCCTTCTGTGTGCTTTGTACTCTGTAGTATAAGGAAGCTTTACTGGTGAGAACTGAGGGATGCACTAGCATACTCTCCACCCCTGGTTTCACTATGTTCCATGAGGCTTGGGTGTAGAGTTCCACTGTGGATATGTCACTTTGGTCACCCCTCTTTTTTTGAGCAAGGTCCTAGGAACATGTATGACTCTCTCTATATGGTCATGCACCTCCTCCCCTGGCTCTAACAATCTTTAGATCCCTTCCCTTCTCCGCAGCTCTATTCCACTGTCCCTCACCCAATTTGAGGAACACTCATATACATAATGCTGCCTACAGTGTCTGATTTGAACCCCCAAATATCCATCAGTGTAAGTCGACATACCGAGCCCACCTAGAATCCCATCCACGGAAGAGACTATCTCTCCCCCCTCATCAGCCATCAGTTGCCCAAAGTTCTTTAGGTTGGGCTGGGATTTCTTACCCACTTTCCCATGCTTGGATTTTGTCTGATTTGAGCTTACGTAGAACTTGTGCATGCTGTCATCTTGGTGTAAGTTCATATGAGCAGCTGACCAGGTGTCCCAAAGACTGTTTCCTTGTGGTCATCCAACCCCTCTGGCTTACACTTATTTAAAAAATCTACAATTCACTACTATTACTGCATGTCTTATCCAACTTATTGGAGACATAGGAACCTGGACAAAGCATCATGAGAAAGCCTCAGATTCCCCCTGTAGCAGTTGGACTACTCTTATTTCTCACCAGCCATTTTTAATGCCCCATAGATGCTGTTGCACTAAATTTTCCAGTTCCTGCTCTCTGACCTGCCCTCCCTCACTCAGGGTCTCCTGGTCCTGACACTGATTGACAAACTGGCATAACACATTTCTGTCTTGGGTTTTGCATAGTTTATATGACATTTGGAGGTGACTTACATGAAATGTCTTCCCATAACCCATGTGCCATTCAAACTCGCCCACAGTCTCCATCAGCTTTGGAGTGCAGTGCCCATGCACCATCTCACCCCATGGTCTGCCTCATCTCGCCCTGTGGAGCCCTCAAGACTGGCAGGGTGTCCACCCATCCCAGGCCGCATGTCTTGCTCCCCAAGTTCCCCAAATGGCCATGCTAACTCTCCACTGCTAACTCTCCATATGGCAGTGGGCTCTGCCGTCTTTCCAGGGTGCTCGTTGTCTTGCCACTTGCTGGCTTACTCTTTCAAGGAATGAGTAATTTTTGGGTTACAGATGCCTTCAGAAAACTACAGGCTTGATCATAGCTGATTACTCCACTCTCTGACAGTGCTAATCCAGCCAGAGCTGAATAAATTAGTCATACCACCCCCTTTGCTATCACAAGTCTTGGTGAACTCTAGATCACCCTACCACAGTTTCCATCTGGTGCAGAGGGATGGGGGAGCACATCTCTAGATGTACTAACATAAGGAGTGTTTTCACTGCTGCTAAAGTAATTCTGTGATTTGTGCAAATGAAGGCATCTGCATGTGAACTTTGCTGTGACTGAAGTAAACAGCCCTCCTTTAGCCATATAAACAGGATCTGGTTCATTTGGTGAGTGGGCGTGGAGACACCCTTCTGTGTTGTCTCCTCTGGTGATACATTAGAAACAAGTGTGATGACAGAAGAGAGAGTAGAGAGCTGAGAGCAAAAGAATTGAAGGCTGTAGAGAGCTAGAGAAGAAAAATTTCAGGCCGTGTCACTTAAAGAGCTAGAGTTGTCAAGTCCTTAGAGCTGAGGATCTCAGACAACCCAGGCATGGAGGTTGGAACACTGGTCACCAACAAAGGCGGAATCCCAATACCTAAGCCTCCTCAGATGCTACCGCTCAAGCTTTTGCCTAAGGCTAAGGAATCTGACTTCTAAGGTCTACACAAAATCAGTTAACACTTGTGGAGCTAAGGGTTTCAGTCCTAAGCCTGTCAGAGAGTTTGAAACTAGAGGGAGGACCCCACCTGCCACTGTTGCCTGACTGCTGCTGTGCCTCAAAAGCTCCCAAAGACTAGCCCTTGGGGAGCTTCTCCATAACCACCTACAATTTATATATAGGTGGAGGGAAAAAGACCCTAGTCAGTTCATTGGTAGCAATGCTATAACTATAATATAATATATAGCATATTATGTATAACTCAATGTCATTTTTAAGTATGTTTTGAATATTGGCTTGATCTTATTTTTTAGTAATGTATCTTATGCTTTTTAAAAATGTAATTCCTTTACAATATATATTAACTAGATTATGTTATGAAAAAAACGCCAAAATTTTAGCAGATTAGAACATGTTTTGTTTTGGTTTTGCTAGTACGTATGACACTTTTAGAACAAGTTGCTGAGGAAGAGCGTGCTGGGCAGAAGTGGGCCTCTAGGTGAGGTTTCTTTTCTTCTCATTTTTCCCTTTCTGATCCATTAGCATCCTTTTGTAGCACCATTGTTTCTTGTAGATACTAATAGTTCCTGTACCAGTTCATTATGTTCTAGTTAGCAAGAAGTTCTCCAAATGCTGGCTGAAAATGAAATTGCATTATGTGTCATAGCTGGGTGACTTTCTATACCTGATTTTTGAGATGACTGCAGTTTCTCACCATCCTTTTTGAGGGAGGAAGAGAGTCGTGGGGGAGAAATGTTCAAATCGTGATGTTATACATGTTGTTTTCACTCATGTTTCAATGCTAGCACCTCCATCACATACTGTATGCTTAATTGCAGGAAAGATACAGAAATAGTCTACCTGTGAGCCCAAAAAGAAACAAACATGTACAAACAGCTGTACTAGAGATAAACACTTGTTAAAACTGTCAGTGTTGCTATCTTGGCCACTGGCCACTGAGTTATTAGCTGAAAGAGAAGCAGAGGCCCGTAGCCTGGAATTATAAGGAGGACATGTACTTAGGCAAGTGCATCAGCATTTAGCAGAGTGGGGAAGAACTAAAACAGCTTCCAGAAGTCAGTGGTCTTACTGATTTGGAAAATGCAAGTGTTCTGAGTCTTACATAGGAAGAAATGATCGAAGATAGCTCTGTGTATTTATTTGTATGCTTTAGCTGTCATAACAAAACAGCACAGTCTGTCTCACTTGAACAACAAAAAATTGTTTTCTCACACTTCTTATGGCTGGAAGTCTAAAATTGCATTGCGCTAAGGGTTGTTTTCTGGTGAGGCTTCTCTTTTTAATGGGTAAATAGAAAGTCTTTTAGTCAGGTGCTTATATGGCTTTTTCTCTGTGCATGTGTGCAGACAAAGGAGGACGGGAGAAGGGGGAATTGAGGACGGAAGGCAGGAACAATTTGGCATCTCTTCGGCCTTATTGGAGCAGAAAACCACCCTTATGATCTCATCTAACCTTAATTATTACCTCAAAGTCTCTGTCTCCAAATAGAGAAATATTGAAGATTAGAGCTTTACCATATTGGGGAACATAGTTAAATCTGCAGCAGGCAACAGAGGATCAAGTAAACTCAACACAACAACATAACCCATTATTGTTAATATTTTGGATGCGTTCAACTTGTTGCTTCTCTGCTTAATTTTTGCCAATTTGTCTTACAGTTGCTCTATAGATGTTTCAAAGTGTTTATAGAACTTCATTTTGACTCATTTAATAGCTATATTCGATTATCTGGAAACTATTTCTCTCATGTCCATATATGATGTCCTCTAGGCAGACAATGTGGATTTTACAGATAATCGTCTGTTAAATTAGTTAATTGTCTGCTGCTCTTGGAGTTATCTTTGATTTGCTGGTCATATGCTCAGCAATCAAGGTTGAGGTTAAATTCTGAATGATGATGAATTCATTGAGTCAAATGGGATGGTTGATTGAAGCAGAAGGTGTCACCTAAAATACACCATTTTGGCATGAGGATTATTTTAAGCTGAAGACACCTGAAACATTGTAGAAGGAAGGCCACTGTGATGTCAGCCTTCTCCCTGTGATGACAAATCTCCCTATGAAAGATGCATACCAGAAATTGGGGATGAGCCTGAGAAAAGTCTCCACAAACAGACTTCATTAAAATTGTTTCTTATCATTTAGGTTCCTAGGATATTTTAAGTACTTTTCTGACTCCGACTCTCTTTGTTTAAGGTAGTGTATAAGCACACAGATTTTACCAACTCTTAGAAACTTCATTTTCCTATTGGGGCTTCATGTATGTATGAAAATTCTATATGCTTTTCTTTTATTATTTAATCTTATGTCAGGTTTATTTTCAGGTTGTGCTAGAGACCCTGTGAGAGCAGAAATCAAGTTTGCCTTCCTTTAAGGGCAAGTCCTTTTATCCTAGCCATACCTATTTTACTATATAGACACCTATCCAAATTAAATTAGTTAAGAATCACAGATCCAGGCAGACTATATACCTCAAACCACTACAATAACTCTTAGAAATATTATCAATACAAATGTTAATAACCTTTATAATATATTGAAATATGGAAGTTTTCAAAATATCAGTAATTATAAATAATGGCCTGGCTTTACAAATAGAAATTCTACAAGTGATGCCAGATGACTTTAAATGTATAAGTCCTAGAGAGGACTTTAAAAGCAGTCTTCTTGTGTGGCCTTAAGACATTAGGTCTAAACCAAATGTGTATATTTCAGACATAAACGAATTAAGACATTCCAAAATGATAGGCAAAATGATTGAAATCCTCAGGAAGTCATCACAATGAATTGGGATTACTTGATAAATCAGGAATAGGAAAGAATAAAATAAATAGAGGAACCTGATAGTGACTCTGATGTCCTGTGCTTCCCTTTATGTACCTCTGAGATGGACATTAGTCATTTGATTTAGGGCTCATCTTGACAATTCACTCAAGATCTTTATTTATATTCCCAAATATTGTCTTCCCAAATAAGGTCACATAGATAGGTTCTGAGCAATTGGAGGTGGACATATATTTTGGGGGTAGTCATGACTCAACTCACTACAATGTTGCAACGAATGATCATAAATTTGTTGGCTTCATACAAAATCACTCACAAACTGCCTAGAAGTCTGACATGAGCTACAAGGCAGCTTCTTTCCTGGGGGTCTAGGAGTGTGTTTGCTCTTCTCAGCCTCTCACAGCTGCCTGCAATTCTTGGCTTGTAGCATCCTTTGCCTTCAAAGGCAGCCTCATTATATCATCTAGATCCTTCTGTTATCTCATCTGACTCACCACAACTTGGAAAGGTTTCCCACATTTAAGGGCTCATGCAATTATATTGGAGACCAGTCTTAATTTAATGACATCTACAACATCTCTTTTGCCACATAAACTAACAACCAGAAATTTCAAAGACTACAGCATGAATGTCTTTAGAAAGCTGTATTCTGTTTACTTCATAAGGCTTAAGACCCAGTCTTATTTCATAGCCACCTTTAAAGATAGATTTGGAGCTCAATGAATGTTGTTCCCCAGGAGCTGGCGATGTGCTCATCAATTTAAGCAACCGGATACATACCACACAACAAAAATATGTCCTGTTATGGTTCCAGCCTCTATTGTACCTGTCATCTGTTCACCACTGCTTCTAGCCCAAACTGCAGGCCATTCCTGGTTAGACTGGGGAGCATGAAATGATATTATTAAACATTTATTTGAATTAGTCCCTGGGACTTCCTCATGGTGCCATGATGGTAAAGTTATTGGTGCAATCATTGTCCACAACAAATTTATACCACCACTATTTTGATTCTTTAAGTACACTGATATAAACATTTGTGTAAGTGGCAAGGTCAACCAAGTGATGAACTGAGACACAATCCAGTTGTCCCCTGGTTCATGAATTCTAAACTCTTAATCTTCCTTCAGTACATTTGAAGTTAAGATAAAATAATATATCTGTGGATACAGATAGTGTGATACATTCACGCTATGGTCTTTGGTCAGGTTTAATTTGATCTAACAAAACAGGTTTTTCTTTTTATATTTATTTATTATTTTTATTTTATATGTATGAGTGTTATGCCTGCATGTAGGTAACTGCACCAATGTCATGCAATGCCCACAGAGGTCAGAAGAGGCTGTTGGATCCCCGGGAACTGGAGTTACAGACAGTTGTTAGCTGCCATGTGGGTACTGGGATTCAAACCCGGGTCTTCTGCAAGAACAGTCAGTGTTCTTAACTTCTGAGCCATCTCTGCAGCCCCCCAAACAGGTTTTTAAAACTATACTTATTATAGAGTTGCATGAAATAAATTCCCTTTCAAAACTTTATTTAGTAATTCAGTTAAAATTGCTATTATATGAAATTTGTAAAGCTGAATGATACAGAAACTTCCCAATCTGCTCACTATGCTGGACTTTATTATAGAGAAACCTTCATTCTCTCAATGTGATATTAATTCTCTCAGACAATTCCATTTTGCTTCCATATGTTGAAATACATGAATTATAATATTTCTGCTTTCCATTGAGATGCATGATCTAATATACTATTTCCTTTTAATGTCTGGCTTCTAACTGGCTTAACTGAACCAATGTGTGTGGGGGGAATCAAAAGCTACATTGCATCTAAAGCATGAAAAAATCAAAATAGATTGGTGACAAAAGGTCATACACGGGACACCAAGCTCTGCTGCAATGATTTTCCTCAGTTCTAAAACCTTCCCTAAATATTTTTATAAAAAACAAGAGTGATGGAATCAAACATGCACAAAACCATGCAAATGTGGCTCACATTTAATACCTGGTAGCTGCCTGATATATATATCTTCTCTGATCATTTATAATGTAAAAGTAGCAAGTTTGAATGAGACCAAAATTTGGAGACATGCCCATCTAAATCAGCATGTTTATAAAACATCTTTGTGATATTATGAGTAATAAGCATGAATCCAGCATGTTTAAAACACTCTCTACTAGTTGGTTGCATACAACTGACTTACTCCTTCAAAAGAGTTTTGTTTTAGGAAGAAAGAACCATGAGCTAACAGGCTTCCCAGTCAGCCAAAAGAGTTTGAGCACTTAATGCATTGTACTATTGGTTCTCTTCATCCACAAAACATAACCCTACGTTGATCTAGAAGGCCAGAGCGAGACTCCAGCCCGTGATGTAGTTCTTAAATATTTACAATTAGTAATTCCAGATTTGGGATCTGAAGTTTGTATCACTCCACTCAGGCTCCAAGTCTATAAACAGACACATGTCTAAGTATTTTAAACAGTGTGATTTTGTTACACAAATGAAGAGATATCCCAAGTGAAACACCGTCTTTGGACACAGCCCTAAAGTTAGCAGTGGTAAGAGGTTTCTGTGGGCTCTAGGCTGCAGTGTCAAAGGAAGGCACTTTATGGATCTTTAGGGCTCAAGTCTGTCAAGGAGGCTGGCACACATGACACCTGTCTACTGTGGATCCTAGAAAGCGTGCACATGACTGGAGATATCACTTGGGGTTCTTACTTAACTCCAGCCTCCCTGTCATACTTTGACTCTGATTTTTGCCTATTTGCTTGTTTGTTTTGAACCACCAGCATCATGAATTTCAAGTTTTCTATGTCACAACTACAGCCAAATAAAAAAGCAACTTAAATTAGAGAATGCTATATAGAATTATATATGTATATATATTACATGCATATATATACATATATATATAGAGAGAGAGAGACAGAGAGAGAATTAGCATTTTACCAGTAGTTAGACAGAGAGAGAAAGAGCCTATCCACCTACAGGAACAGAAAAGGAGCCTAGAGAATGCAGAGTCCACACTGTGGAGAGCTTTGTGTGCCACTGTCACAGTGAAAACAGGTTGGAGTAATCATTATTGCACAGTGTTGTCTTGATAGTTTTACTTGTCTCATTAAAAATATAGAAACAATGAGCCAGGTGTGGTGGTGCACGCCTTTAATCCCAGCACTCGAGAAGGCAAAATAGGACTCATCATCATCACAAAGAGAAAAGAAGATACAGAGAATATATTCACAGGAGAAAAACTAGATCAATTAAAGTGCAAAAAGAGGAGATCTTTTTGCTTCGTTATTGTAACCATGACTCTAACACCCCCTTTAAAAAGTATTTATTTATTTATTTAAAAAAATCTAAATGTATATTTTAATTTTTTTGTACTTTATTATTTTTATTTTATGTTTATGAGTATAGTGCTTGTGTAGGCTGATGCACCTGTGTCATGCAATACCCATGGAAGTCAGAAGAGGGTGTTGGATCCCCTGGAACTGGAGCTACGGATGGTTGTTAGCCAACATGTGGGTGCTGAGAATCAAACCCGGGTCCTCTGCAAGAGCAGCCATTGCTCTTGATCACTGAGAGATCTCTCCAGATCCTTAGTGTATATTTTTATTGTTTTTGTACATTTCATATAATAGCTCTTAATCAAATTTAGACTCTCCTTCCCACCCACACCTCCCATTGCACCCCACCAAATTGCATGCATTCTGTCATATATGTTAAGGCCTAGCCAGTCAAGCATTTGTACCCAGATGTCTCTTGGTGCAAGTTCATCCTTTTAAATGCACATAATGTAACTATCTCTTAGGATGATCTGAGACCAGAGTAAGATCATTAAACATACACATCCTATCACTTGTTAATTCTAGGTTTAGAATGAGTAGAAATAACTCAGAATTGATACAATGAGAGTCTCCAGCAACTCAGAAGGCATGAGGAGGATGGGATGTAGGTCTTCAGTTCTCCAGCCTTCTTCCATCTCCAGGTGACTGATTTCATTCACTGATGCTTGTGTTTTCCCTGACTGTAGGCCAAAAGCTGGTGACCCATCACTCCTTGGGTCTGCTTGTGGGTTTCCCTGAACTCTGCCTCTGTCTTTAGCTTCTTTTATTGTTTTGCCATTATTGCTTAGCTCATTGTAGATAAGTTAGTGAGAGGGCTTTCATCTGTTTAAGCATTCATGTCAATCTGAGGTAGCATACAACATTTTAAAAATATATTGCTTATAAACTGGAGGCAGGTATGCAGAACTGGGGATGTAACTCAGTGACAGACTGCCTGTCTGACATACATGAGCCCCTGAGTTCAAGTTCCAGAATTGCAAATCTAAACAAATAAATCAAATGCACAGGTCTAAGGTAGAATTATATATGAGCTCATGAACAAGAAATCAAAATATGGTGACTTTTTTAAGGAAAGCTTGTTTCCTTTTGTGGCACTATTAAGGTGGGAGATACAGAAAGTATTCTATAGCGTGGTCTAAGTAATAGTTACAGAATGTGCATATATTCAAATGTATTGAATTGTTACATTTTCCTATTTATCTTGATATATGATTTTTATCTTGCACATTTAAAACGCATTTTCAAAAAGAGACAATTAGGTCCTTGAAACAGAAAATATCTGGAAATAACTTTATGAAACATTTGCTTAAACAAGGCTTATTTCTTTAGAGAGTGATTGACACAATATTGCTTATGCATCCATTTCATCATTAAATCTTAAAAACTCATGAAAGTGAACAGCTAAATAGTCCAAAGGACTAAATAACTAATTTTAATGACAAAAGGATTATTACCCTATAGTAAGTTTCCTAGGAAAAAAAAAACCCTCTAGAATGGTGATTAGCATGTAGGGACCAGGACTTTTAAAGGAAAGGGCTTTTAGCGGCAGCACCCATTAGGAAAGCAAGAGCCATGTGAAGAAAGTTCATTTGCGAATGAGTTACCATAGAGGACTTGGCCAGTTCCACAGAGGAGCTCTGAAGAGAAACTACATAAACTCACATTTGGAAAAAGGACTAGGTTTCAGTAAATCTTCCTGTGAGGTCTACACTCATGCTGGGGTTCTTCTGAACAGAATATCCCTCTTAGGCTGATGGCAATTCAAACTGTGGGATGAACTGTAGACTCTGGGTAGCCACTGCTCTTAGCTGGTGATGGCACGCATACCTTAATAAAAATTCTAGAGCAAAGAGGAGATGCCATGTCATTACATTTTTCTGCCCATGCTGAGCTCCAGTTCATCACTGAGCATGTAAATAAAACCTCATATTCAGAATCTTTGTGTAACTCATCCAAAAGCTGTTCCACAAGATGAAACCCATACCTGGCACTGCTACTGGGGCCAAAAACCTGTGGATAGATATGTTATAGATCGTAAAGGAGAGCCTACTACTATTATTCTGCCTAATGGACACAGTATTAAACTGACTCCTAATGATTTATTGTTATACCATAAATTAGTGCGTCTCTCAACCCTCATCAGAGAATCTTCTTCTGGCAGAAAAGGCTCACAAAGGTGTAGAGAACAAAATACTACATAACGCTCAACCCTAAAAGGGATACTTAATCTTACCGTCTCCTTCTAATGCTCAGAGATCATTGTGGGAGTGGAAAAACAAAGGACCAGAGGTGGTAGAGGAATACAAGAAACTGTTTTCTAGACACAACAGGGCAGCTGCACATAGGAACTCACAACTGTTGTGACAAAATGCACAAGACCTGAGCAAGTTCAAGCCAAACAGACTTCTCGCATGGAGATGGAAGTTGAGCAAGATATCCCACCCCTAGCTGAAGACCTAATGACAAGAAAATTGATAGCTCCTGGAAGGGGACAAGTCAGTTTTCATTAAAAATGTGTCCTCTGGTAGGATAGCCATGCTCTAGAGGAAGCCCATAGACTCAAGAGTACATTGGCAAGACAAATTGGACTCCATAGGTAGGTAGGGAAGGGTGTTGACCTTGGGAGGAGTTTGGGGAGCAACTATAATCAAAATATATTGTATGAAATTCTCAAAGAACTAATTAAAATTTTTTAAAGAAAACAAAGCAAAAGATTGCAAATTCTAGATTTCTACTCATTGGCTCTTTTTTTAACATTAAAAATTATTTTTATTTTAGGTGTGTGAGTTTTTTGTCTGCATGTATGTAAGTTCACTCAAGCTTGCAATGTCCACAGAAGCTAGAAAAGGGCTTCATATTCTCCTGGAACTGAAGTTGTGGGTAGTTGTTAGCTACCATGTGGGTGCTAGGAACCAAACTCTGGTCCTCTGCAAGAGCAGCCAGTGCTCTTAACTGCTGAGCCACCTCTCCAGTTTCTCATTGGTTCTTTTTATGCCATCATTTTTCTAATCACCATGAGAATTTTGTTTAAACTTCAGAAACATTGGCATTAAAGACAAATATTATTATTAAAATGTTGAATGTGTATTACAGGTCAAAATTAAAACCACAAAGGGAAATTTTACAGGTACTTGTGTCATGTTGTAATATATACAATATTTCAATTGATTGCAATTTTAATTTTGCTTAGTTATTGGACTATTATTAAAGTTGAGATATTGTATGTATAATTGTTATGGGGTACAAGTTAATGTTTTGATATACATTCTTAATCAAACCAGTTATAATAGTACCCCAGATTCTTATCATTTCATCTGTTAAGAATTTGAAACTTGGTGCTGGAGAGATGGCTCAGGGGTTAAGAACACTGGCTGTTCCTGCAGAAGACCCGGGTTTGAATCTCAGCACCCACATGGCAGCTAACAACTGTCTATAACTCTGTTCCAGGGGACCTGATGGCCTCTTCTGTCTTCCTCGGGTATTGCATGACCTGGGTGCACTTGCCTACATTAAGGCAATACACATATACACGTAAAATAAAAATAATAAATAAATATTTTCTTAAACTAGAATTTGACACTTACTCTTTCAGAAACTTGAAGCATACATTATTATGAACTTCTTTGCCCTGCCTAACTTATACCTTGTTCCCATTGACCAATATATGTCCCTTCCTACCATGATCTCTCTTTCAACTCTTTGCTTCTAAGACATCAATTGTTTTAGAGACAGGATCTCTCACTGACCTAGAGCTCACCAGTTAGGCAGACTGACTGGCCAATGAGCCACCACGATTCTCTAGTTTCTCCCCAGCACTGTGATTATAAGTGCACGTCACCAGCCCAGCATTTTTACATGGTGTCTGTGAATCAAATTCATATTCTCACATTTGCAAGGCAAATACTTTTCTGACTGAGAAATTTCTTCAGCCCCTCTTTACTTTTCTCCTTTACCAATGTAGATACTTATTAATTTTATTATTCTTTTCAAAAATACATTTAGCTTTATTTTCTTTTTTTCTATTGTGTTGACTTCTGCTCTGTCTTATTTCCTTCTCTCTGCTGCTCTGTGATTAATTTGCTCTTAATTTTTTTTTTTTAGTTTCTTGATACGAAAATTTAGATCAACAGTTTATATCAAGGACTGGGGGCATAGTCTACAGTAGAATACTTTCCTACTTAAGAGAGGCCCTAGGTCCAATTCATAGATTGGCAAGAGATAGACTTTATCTCAAACAGAATATAAAGGTAAGTTTAGTTTAGTCTAAGAAGGATTTTGAATAGCAATCAAAATATGGTTTATTTCAGAGATAAGACTAAATTGCCACTTCCTGAAGAAATCTGTGGAGCTGTAATAACGATATCAAGATTTGTTTCTCACAATATGATAAAGATTCTGAAATATCTTTTTGATATAAGCTCATGGGCTGGAGAGCAGGATAAAGATAACTTTCACTCCTTACACTTCACTGGATAGAAGAACACAGAAGTGAATCACTTAGGATGGAGCTGCAAAGGGCGTCCTGACTCTCAGAAGAAATATTGGTTGAATACAGAAATTCAGTTCTTAAACAAATAAGGGTAGGTTTTACCTGCAGGAGATTGTATTAGGAAAGAGCAGTGGCCTGACCCCAAACCTGGATATGTAAAGCAGAATGCAGAGTTAGTAACAGTTATCCATAAGAAGTAGTCAGAAGAGGTGGCAAACCAGACAGAAGGCGGTTTGAGGAGGTGTTAAATTAACAGTAGCCACCTTCTTCCTGGGTTTCATATTTGACCAGTGTTAATATTTGATGAGAAAATTCTTAGAGTTGACACTTAGATCCCACACGCTGTCAATTATTCATGGAACAAAATTTAAGTAACAAAATTTTTAACTTGGCACACCTAAACATTCTATTAAAAGTTGAAGAAGCGATTTTTTTTTATAAGAAATTGACTCAAAAATCAAAACAAAAGAGTTCATCTTAGTAGATACAGTGAAAGATCCACCTAGCCTTAGAAAAATCAAATGACTGCCTATAAAGAGGGCCATGTGACTGGGGCGGGGGTTGGGGAGGCTCAAGGACCTGAAGACTTCCTGTTGCTAAGACTCAATAAGAAGTTGGGCCCTTCAGTCAAGAAAATGAATTTTTCTAATAACCTGAATGAGCTTAGAAGTGGGCTCTTTTCCAGTCCATGCGCATGCCTTCCAAGGGGATTTCAAGGTACCAGTTTTCTCTCTCTCTCTCTCTCTCTCTCTCTCTCTCTCTCATTCAGGCTCTGACCTCAGCAGACTTCTTTCACATTCCTCTACCATGATGTTCCATCTCACCACAGGTTCAAAAGCCATGAGTCCAACCAACCCCTGAATGAAACATCCAAAACTGTGTGCCAAAATAAGCCTTTCCTCTCTATAAGTTGATTATCTCAGGGATTTTATATAGCAATGAAAAGCCCTGTGTTTGCCCTGTGTTTTTGCCCAGCCATTCCCACAGCAGCCAGTCAGCTATGAAGCCTATATAGCAATGAAAAGCCACCTAGTGCACATAGCTATTGGTACACTGAATCACCAAATGAAATAATTGTTCTGAAATGACAAAGCTAACTCTGTTTTGTTCTAGCTGAGTTTTACTTCGCCCTGTGTTTTTGCCCAGCCATTCCCACAGCAGCCAGTCAGCTATGAAGCCTGCACCTATAGTTTCCTGGGGAAGGGGTGGTAATATTGTTTCTACAATATTGGGAAACTTAGCCAGGTAGTACATCCAGGTAGCATGTCCTTCCATCCAGCTATACCTGCGTCTCCATGGAGCCCATTATTTCTGCAATTCTGAGAAACTCTTTGTTAACTGAAAACCTCTTTATTAGCTGAAAACCTCTTTATCAACTGACCTGCCCCTTGTCTGATGTAACCATGGTGATGTGCTGTAACTATGGTTATTGGCTTTGCCCCTGCCATGATGCAATTGTGGTCTTAAGCTTTATTAACCCCACTTTGCTTCTCCTCAGGGTTGAGAGTTCTTTTGGATGTTGGCCCCCTCTCTGACTGCTGGCTAATAAAGGACTCTTGATTAAAAATTATATATCAACAGTTGTAATTTAACATTTCTGTAAATTTTTGAAGTTTAAAAAGTCAGAATATTTATTTGCCCATAGAGAACAAAGATACTCATATGAAGGTATACCCTTATCACCTAGATTTTATTTTTAAAGTTCATAAAACCCTAAATTGCTGTGCAGAATAACAGAATGATTTCTTATAAAGAAAGTTCGCATATTAACGTAAGAGCCGTAGCTGAATTGGCCCTTTTACCAACAGCCTCGGAAAACCAGATCTAAAGTAGAAAAGATTTTTTTGAAAAAATTTCATTGAATTTTTACAAGTTTCATACAGTAAATCTTGATCATATTTAAATCTCTTCCCCTATTTGTGAAGCTCTACTGGAGTATGTGCATTCTATCATATATATTAAGGTTTAGCAACCCATGTTTATGTCCCCAAATGTTCTTTGGTATGAGTCCATCCACTGGAACATAATCAAGCTCTTAGAGTCACTTTCTTAATAAAACCAACTTTCCCTTTCTTAGTAGTCACCAGTTGCCAATAATTCCTCAAGTGAGGTTGGGGCTTCTTACCCATTTCCTCACCTCTATGCCGGATTTTTGTCTGGTTTGGGTTTGCATGTGTCCTGTGCATGCTGTTACCATTGCTGTAAGTTCATATGAGCAAGTTCCCAGCCACCTGGAAATCTCTGTTTCCTTGTGTTCATCCAACCCTGGCTTTTACAGTCTTTCTGACCCCTTTTCTGAAGTAGTCTCTCAGCATTGGGTGGCAGAAGTTTGATATAGGCATCCTACTTAGAGGAAAGCACTCTGAAGTCTCTTATTTTCTGCATTTTGGCTAGTTGTGGGTTTCTGGGTTAATCTAGTGCATAAGGAAGTTTCACTGATGAGAGTTGGGAGATGCATTAATATTCTTTCTGTCCCCTGTTCCACCATGTTCCCTGTGCCTTAGGTGAAGAAGTTGCATTGTAGATGTGCCACTTTGGGATGGGCATCTCACAGACACTTATTTCTCTACATCTGACCAGTTTTAGAACTCTGTAATAATCCCATCTGTTGCAGAAGAAGCTTTTCTGATGAGCAGTGAGACATACACTTGTCTATAAATATAAAAATAAATGTTTAGAGTACAGTAAGAAATTACATTGGTATAGGTATGTGTCAAAGGTATGTTTTTCTCTAGGATACAGGACCTCTTCAGCCATGTATATTTGGGTCTATTTACAATACCACACATGAGTTCCCACCTACTGCATTGACCTTAGCTGTGGATTACCCCCAAGATAAGAGTGCCACTCCTGCACGAATAGACATAGGTTGCTAGGCCAGTCATTGTTCTGTTTATTAGGCTTCATAGCTGAGTAGGACCATAGGTTGGTGTTTTCCCTTGGAAGCTTGTCTAGTACCCTATAATACCATAAGATCTAGTCTTCAGATAGGAGGCTTCCGGGTCTGTTCCAGCTCCATTGCTCTTAGTCGTGTATCTGAAGTATGTCCTGTCTTAAGCAATAGTGTATTATCTTCAAGTGCTAGGAGGCAAGCAAGGGCTGTGGCAGTAGCCTGTGTTATTTGGGGAGTATCCTGAAAGGAGGTTTTCCCTGTCTTGGTACTATTTTTTTTTATGTTGCTGTTGTTGTTGTTATATAGCCTTCACCTATACACATGCACTTGTATATATGCTTTATTGTAGTTATCAGTAGGACTTTGAACTACTATATTTCCCTCTGGTTTTTCAAACCACCTAAGCATTATTTATCTTCTCTCTCTCTCCCTATATAACCCCTCCCTCTTCCCACCACTGTTCAAGTATCCCCATGTTCACATTTTCCCCTTGATATATCCTGTCTTCTTCTTTTTAAATATATTTATTATTTTTATTTCATGTGTATGCATGTATTGCCTGTATGTAGTAAGTGTACCCATGTCATGCAGTGCCCAAGGAGAACAGAAGACACTGTCAGATTCCCTGGAACTGGAGTTATGGACAGTTGTTAGCTGGCATGTGGGTACTGGGATGTGAACCCAGGTCTTCTGTAAGAACAGCCAGTGTTCTTAACTGCTGAGCAAATTCTCCAGCCCCTATTCTGTCTTCTTAAAGTAGAACAGGTTTAAATTTGTTTGAAGGCATTCATTTTAATCAGCTGATGATCTCATTTCTGTTTCACTTCTAGAGTCTACGAAACATGTGACATGATTCTAGCACTGCTCTGAGAGTATAATCAGGCAGGCTTGACCTTACAGTTTAGTTTAGATTTTCTCTGGAGATATGATTTCCACCCAGAGTCTTTAGTCCTCTCTATGGCCCTTTTTTTTTTTTTTTCCTCACTTGGGGGCCAGGAAACCTTCGGGCTGGTGCTACTACTTTCTGGTGGTATAGGCCAGCGTGGCTTCTAAACATGATTATGGTTTGAGAGCTGTCCTAATAACAATCTTCCTCCCTCATAAGACCTAAGTCTAAGTGTGAAAACATTATCAGTATCCTTTGTGCCAGACACAGCGAGCATAAAACAGACCTTGGCCAAAACCATTTTTTCTCAGGGATAAAGATTTCTTACCAACTGGGGAAGCATCAGAACTTGTCTGACTCAGTGCTTTTCTCCCTGTGAGGTAAACAGTTCAGGCCAGTGTCCTTCAAACATGTGATCTCCTGAGAATGTACAGCAGCAAGTTTGAATTCACTTTGTATGTTTTGATCATGGAACTGCATTTGCAAAATTGAAAAATGCTTAAAAATATCTTTCATCAGATCTCTGTGGTTAGATGAAGTCATGGCAAAGTGGTAACTTGTTATTTGTGTTTATTCATGTTCCCACTAAGGAATCAGTGACTTTGAGCACCAATGCAGACTAAGAATTGGTTGTTGTTAGTAGGACTGTTTTCATACATCTCGGTACAAATCTTATTTGTAAGATTACCGTGATTTTTACAATTACCATTAACAGATTTCCATGGTCAGTTGTGTGAAAATGCAATAACTGCCAAATCCATTTTACTTATTTTAAACAAACTCAACCTTTCATGAAGTAATCCTTACTACTCACTTGTAGTGTTATAAGAAATAAGGAAAGACATTAGAATTATATGTTGAAATGACTGCATAGACATTGCCCCACTAACGACAAAGGCGTTGACATTGCTTAGATTACTTTTCTTGACTGTCAGGCAGCAAGCCACGTGTCCGTTCCGAATGTTCCTCCATAAGCAGGTCCATGGGATTCTAAGTACAACATACCAGGGATCTGTTGACATTGTCATTCTGTAATATTTGACAGTGTATGTTGCTGAAAAGTTGATTGTAAGTTAATTTCTCTTTGCCTTGAATAAATCTTACCGAACTTCTCCCTTGCTGTTGTCGATTAGATTTCTTTATTAAAAATTTTATTTATTTATTTAATTTTTTTATGCGTATGTGTGTATTGCTTGCATGTAGGTAAGTGCACCCGTTTTGTGCAATGCCCACGGAGGACAGAAGAGGCTGTCAGTTCCCCTAGAAATGGAGTTACAGACAGTTGTTAGCTGCCATGTGGGTGCTGGGATTCAAGCCCAGGTCTTCTGTGAGAACAGCCAGTGTTCGTAACTGCTGAACCATCTTTCCAGCCCCTTAATTAGATTTCTTAAATTTGCTCTGACCATTGCAAGACATACTCCTGATAAGGACCTAAATAAATCAGAACACCTCCTAGTTAATGCCTCCTAGTTAATGCCACTAGCTTCCTAGATGTCTTTTGTGATTTGTCCCTTTCATGACACTTAGAAAAAATGACATTGAAATAATTTAGTAAAAAGTAATTCCCTAAATCTCATAGTGATATAAAGAAAATTTCTCTTTGAAACAAATACTTAGCTTTTATTTTTACCTAAATATA
>NW_008330327.1:1557697-1563695 GCF_000622305.1 Nannospalax galili
TTTTAGAAAAGAGATGAGATCTAAAAGGAGCATGGCCCCTAAGATCTGTTTCTTTGTGCATTTTTTTTCTTTAATGCATATTTAAAAACTTTCTCAAACTACTGCTAATGTTTTCTTTCTTAATATGAAATGTCAAGGAATTACCAAGTTTGAAGTAGTACTAAGTATGAAGTACTTTTAAAAATAAAACTCGGGAGTCAAATAGTTCATGAATATATCTAGTGAATTAAGTGGCATGGATAAGAGGTCATATGAAGTATGGAACTGTCCAGATGATTTTGGAAAAAGACTTGAAATTCAGGCTTACATTTAGGAGAAAAGAAGACATTAGTTTAATGGTCAAAAGCACAGTGATGTCGTCATGAAATATAATTTGAGTTGGAAAATGGACGGGGAAGTCCAAGATGTACGGGGAGGGCAGACACCGGTGAGTGGCAGTGGGGGAGGGTACATATTGGAAAGCAGAGCCTAATAACATTTAGGTGATGAACCAGTGATGACCAGACTAGAAATGAAGATATAGATTATCCAGCAATAAATCATTTATGTATGTTTAATCTCCAAATCTGTGCTCTCACTACATGACTATTTAAATACATGTCTAAATTGTAAAGCACTGTGCACTGTTTCCTTGAGAATTGTGGTTCATGTTGGAATTCTTTATAATGTACAGTTAATTTCAACCAGGAAACACTAAGCTATGTTACACAATCATTGTTGGGGATATATTTATTCCTAGTTAAATTAAAAATTAAGGTTCACCCAGTCATTCATATTTTTTACTAATTATATTCAAGTAGTCACATTTAATTTACTTTTTAAATATAGAATTACATTAACAATGTTCAATAGTATTTGCATTCTATTTGAGAAACCATAATTCATGGGGAAAATGGACTTCAAGAAGCACTTAGGAAGGGGTAGTTATGGCAATATAAATTGCATACATGTCTTCTCCAAAAAGCATTTATGTTTAAAACTCTTACAAATCATGGTTTATGGTGGTTGTTTTAGGAGGAGAGATGAGTATATTACCGTATATATATTTTTATGGCTTCATAAAGCTAAGCATAGCTTAAATGTATAAAGGGGTTATTATGTCAGCTAAATGACTTTTCTTCTCCTGGAGTAGGTTTTAAATATCTTAGCTGAGTGATTACCTCCTAACTTGTTCTTGTCCTGAATTTAGAGAGAATGTTCTGGAAGATGTAATTTAATGTAATCAGTGATATTTAAGATAAAAACTGAATGTACTTTTTTTTTGTTTCCCCTTCGGCAGTTTGAATTTCCCATAATTTTAAAGATGAAAACTTCGTATATTGAAGACTTTTCCATACAGGATTTAGAAATCTTGCCCTTGTTAATGAATCTAAGTGATCTATATTTACGGTCTACTTCTACAAATTCTCTATAACACAATTAAAACACATATTCTATCAAGGAAGAGATTTAAGGATTTTTATCAAGGAAGATCTATTTATTAACTTCTCATCCGAGTGACTCAGCAGATATACTCAGAGCTTGTGAAGGTTAATTCAGCTCTACTGAGCTCAATAAATATTTGCTACATCAACTACTACATGCTTGAGAGATGACAGATGAATGATGTCTAAGTTCATATCCTCAGAGAATTTCTAATAAAGATAGAATTCAAGGTCTAAACAGCTGGCCAAAATTCAGCCCAGAAAAAACGCATAAGCAAACTGCTAAGAAAGTCCCAAAGGGACACAATGCAGTGCTCTACCCTTACCCACTAAGAAAATAAGGAAACCCTCAGAGTATACCCAGCACTGTATTAAATTGACCCCTGTGTAGAGTTTACTAAATTAGGCACAATGATATTAACCACAACCAATAAAACTTACAAATCATAATATACTAATATAACTTAAGAGAATGTTCTTTTTTTTCTCTTAAATTGTCTAACAGTACTATAGATCTTGGTAGTCTCTTCTTATAATTTATTATATTTCTGTGCTAAGTCCAGAATAGAATGTTACCTTTTTCAATAAAAAAAAAACACTACACGACTTTTCTTTAGCATAACAAAACAGCCAGCACAGTTACATCTACGCTTTGAACCATTATTAAGTAAAAAAGGGTAAATACTTTCTCTTTTTTGTCCTGAATTTAGAAAGGCAATTCTGGAAGAGATATCTCACTACTTGATCAACAACACCCATAGTTAAGACTAAGCATGCTTTTGTTTTACCTTCGACAGTATGAATATGCTGGACATGATACACTTTGTCCCTGGTGGGGTGGAGTGGGGTAGGGCACAATTTAAATATGTCATTCATTCATTAAATTGGCCTACAGTTTAAAAGCTGTGACTTGTTTATCTCTGGAAGTTTCCATTTAATCTTTGTAGACCACAGCTGACCATGGGCATTGAAACTGCAGAAAGTGACACCCTAGCTTAAAAAGGACTGCTGTAATTTCTAATACAGGGAGAGAAGACTGCGAGAGCAGGTTAGTAAGGGTGGCTGTGTTCCAGCAAACTGGCTTTCAAAAGTTAGAAAAAGCTTAAAGAGGAATTACAGACTAAGGAACAAACAAAAGCCCAAACCTTAAGTTACCTACCCAGTGGCTTTCTTCCCAGTGAATCACATGGGTGAGGCTCTCCCAGCCTGCCAGCAGCCAGTGGTCAGCACTTCTAGAAGTAATCTTAGGTTCAGATTCCAGCTCCACACTAATATGTGATCTTAGACATAGCTACTTCTATTTTGAGCCCAGTTTCTTATCTGCAATATGAAAATATCAGTAGTTATCTTAAAAATCTATTGAGAGAATTGATTTTAAAAACTTCATAGGCAGCAACTAGTAATAAAACTTTACCCAAAAACTCTATCACTAAAACTAAGCATGGACCGAAGAGATGTCTCAGCAGTTGAGAGCACTGACTGCTCTTGCAGACAACCTGGGTTTGATTCCCAGCACCCACGTGGTGGCTAACAAGCAACCTTAACTTCAGTTCCAGGGGTATCGATGCCCTCTTCTGACCTCTTCAGGCATGGCAAGACACAAGTACACCTACCTACAAGCAGGCAGTATGCTCATAAAGTAAAAAATAATAAAACATGTTTTAAAAACTATACAAAAAATTCACTTGGAATTCTTTTTTGTAATCGTTGAGATATTTAATTACTTCTTGCATATCACATTCTCTTTTAAAAAATATTGTTATTGAGCTTTTGTACATTTCATACAACAGTTCTTAATCAAATTAAGACTACCTCCTATACGCATGCCCCTTTATCTCCATACACACACCAGGCATCATATATTCTCTCCAGTGGAGTCTATTCAGCTTATCTAGAGGTCTTAAGGAAGGTCTACTCTATTCCCCCCTCTCTCCCAGCAGCAACCAGTCTCCAACAGTTCTAGGCGAGGGCCAGCCCACAGCCCATTTCCCTCCCACCACACTGGGCCTTGTCTGATTGAGTTGTTTTTGTTGCTGCTGTTGTTGTTGTTTGGTGTTTTGTTTTGTTTTGTTTCTGCATTAACAGTGGTTTACTGTCTCCTTGCAAATATCACATTTTCTGATGGTAAAATTTTGCACGGAAGTTAAAATGAGTAAAGCTGTATATTTTACTTGAAATCTTATTGAAATAGGACTTTCATGAAAATAGATGTCTGCTAACATAAATTGCTTCTGCATCAGTTCCACAAATAAGACAAGGACCTACACTATCCAAACTGTTTATGGACAGAGTCCTGCTGGAAAGCAAGCTTGTGATTTCAATGTCATCTTTGGCAGGATCAGTGCTGAGCTTATTAGAGACTGGTGAACATTAGCTTGGTTGCTTATGCTGTAAGACAGGAAAGCACTGCTTCTTCCTTCTTTGTGGAAGAGTGAAGACTTTTTGGGTACATCTGTGGAGGCATCCCAGTGCCAGAGGAATCCATCTTCAGAACAAGTAAACAGATGATCTGGATTGAATGGGTGGCAGTAAACTTCCCACATATCAGCTTCATGAACCTTTAGCAGAGATATGGGCACGGTGCCTTGCCACCAGTGCCACAAGTTCACATGAGCAAGTCTCCAGTGCACTGAAAGCTTCTGTTAAAATATTCACCTAATCCACAGAGAGGCAAGAGAAAAACAACAGTGTTACAGGTATAGAACAAATAAAATAATAGACTAAACATAATGACCTCATCCTTAGAATAGCCTAGATGTTCTTCAGTCTGAGTGTGATTAACTAAAATATGCTGCATACACCATAGAATACTACTTAGTAGTAGAAAAGATTAAACTACTGAATCAAATGATAACTTGGTTGGATCTCAAAGGAATTATGTTTAATGAAATTACCAATTGTAAAGGTTATATATCATGTGAACTCACTTATGTAATATTTTTGAAATGACAAAATTGTAAAGACAAAGACAAAGAACAGATTAATGCCAGAAGCATTCTTGCTTATCAAAAGGCAGAGGAATCTTTATGATGGAATTATGTGTATTGATTATGGTGATTGATGCATGTTTATACATGATCAAATTGTACAGATCTCAACACACACATACACGCTCACACATCGAGTAATGTTAAAGCTTACGTACAACTCAGTAAGTCCTGTGGATCATGCCCATGACAATATTATACTTGTAATATTGCAATTTCATGCTATATAAAATTTCCATTAGGAAAAAGTGAATGATAATTATATGCAGATATATTATTTCCCAACAAAAATTGGAACTAAGAAGAGGCTCCAGAGAACAGTCTCAGAAAAGCTGGAAAACAGCTATTAGAAAATTAACAGAGTCTCCAAGGTCCAGGGAACGATTTGGAACAGAAGTCAGAAAGAACGTATGAGCTAGAGGATGGTGAGTGAACTGTCTTCTGGGCATGGGTGGTTGCTGCACTCATGACCTCACAGCAGCTTTGGCTCCCTGCGGAAGACCTGCGAAAGATGGAAGCCATCATGGGTGGGGGGAAGCTCATGAGGCCCTAGGCCTCTCTGAGGAATTATTGACAGTTAATGGTTGTTGGAGGTGAAGGAGTCATTTCCTCCAGTGGTAGGGTCAACGTCAATTTGATAGCACTCTAGTAAATAATCCCCAAACTGTGCTCAGGCAGGCAACCCTTATGAACCTCAATAGGTCACAAAAAGTAAACCAAAGCAAAGCAAAACAGAATGTTGTAAAAAGAGAAGAGGGGCTTGTTGAGAAGAGAAAAAGATTTAGTGGGAATGGGGGTGAATGAGAGAGAATAATCAATGAGAATGAACAAAATAAGCTATGTACATGAATGAACTTTCAAAGAATAGTAAGTTAAATAACCTTCATGTACTTTCTTAGACTTCTACAGCTTCCATAACAAATACCAAATATTAAGTGATTTAAATATTAAGAACTCAATTTTTATCCACAGTTCTGGGAAGTAGAAGTCCACAGTTAATTTTCCAGCAGGGTTGGGGTATGGTTAGGCTTCTCTTCTTGGGTTGAACATGGCCATGTTCTTGTTGGGAGTGACATAGTCTTTGCTCTGTACCTATATGTGTGTTTGTCCAACTTTTCTTATAAAGACACCAGGAATTGTATTAAGGCCTGCCCTACAGAACTCTTTGTTTTTGTTTTTGTTTTTGTTTTGAGACAGGGTCTCCCTGTAACCCCAGCTGACCTGGAACTTACTATATAGACCAGACTGTCCTGAAACTGAGAGATCCTCCTGTCTCTGCCTCCCCAGTGCTGGGATTAAAGGCTTGTGCCACCACGCCCAGCTAAAGGACTCTTAAATGTACTCTTCTAAAAACTTTTTCTCCATAATTTGAGAGACAGCTCAGTGGTTAAGAACTTTGGGTTCTTGCAGAAGATCTGGGTTCAATTCCCAGCACTCAGGTGGTGGATAACAACTGTTGGTAATGCCAGCTCTGGGGAGCCTATGCTCTCTTCTGACTTCCACAGGCATTGCATGACACTGGTGCTCACACACACATGTAGGCAAGACACACATAAGAGATAAAAATAATAAATAAAATATTTTAAA
>NW_008330327.1:1564175-1567027 GCF_000622305.1 Nannospalax galili
TTATTTTTATTTTGTGTGTATGAGTGTATTGCCTGCATGTATGTGAGTGCATCCATGTTGTGCAATGCCACAGAGGTCAGCAGAGGGCTTTGGATTCCCCTGGAACTGGAGTTAAGGACGGTTCGTGGCTGCCATGTGGATGCTGAGAATCGAACCCGGGTTCTCTACAAGAGCAGTCAGTGCTCTTAAACTCTTGAGCCATCTCTCCAGCCCTGATAAAATATTTTTTAAAGTCTTTATTTCCAGGTAGTTACAGTCTGAGATACTGCATATTAGGGCTCAACATGAGAATTTTAGGGACATTCATTTCAGTCAATAATTGACATAGAATGATAAAAAAAAAAATCTTAGTGGAAAGCCTATGGAGACAGGTTTACCACATTGGATTTAGAAATAGCTTTTCGAATATATTAAGAAATCCCAGGCAACAAAGAAGTAAATAAATAAGATTATCCAAATTCAAAACTTCTGTTCATTACAAATCAATCAACAAAGTAAAATGGCAATTTATGCACCTAAACAAAATATTTTCATATCAAAATCTCATAAGGACTTAATATCCAGAATATATAAAGAACTCCTATAAAAAAAAGAGCAAACATTTTGATTTAAAAACAGACTGAAGACTTAAATATACATTTCTTCAAAGAAACCAAAAACTACCAATTAAAAGATGCTTAACATGACTAATCATTAAAGAAATACAAAACAAACCACAAATGAGATGCCCACTTCATACCCAACAGGATGACTGTTAAAACAAATAATACTTGTAGTCCAAGCATGGATAACCAGAAACCTGTAAACTCTTTGCAGGTTTGCAAATATGTTGGAAACACTGTGGAAATAGGCAGAGTGGGTCATCTAAAAAATCTAACACTGAATTAATACATGGTTAGGTAATTCCATTTCTGGATGCATATACCGTAAAGAATTAAGAGCAGAAATTGAACCAGATGTTTACACACTTATGTTCACAGCAACATACCAAGCCAGGTGTCTACTAACAGAGAATAAATGAGTACAGTATGGCTATTTAGACAATGGTATATATTACCAACCTTAAAAAGGAGATTCTGATGGTTGATTAAACCTTAAGGACATTATACTATGGAAAATAAGCCAGTCACAGAAGGACAAATATCACATGGCTCCACTTACATGAGGTATCTAAAATGTCAGATTTGGAAAGGCAGTAGTACAGAGATAGTCAGATTTTGAGAAGGAAGAGCTGTGGTATTATTTAATACTCATGTTAGTCCACTTTTTATTGTGATGACAAAATACTTTAGAAAGACAATTGAAAGGAGAAAATGTTTACTTGGGCTCATGGATTCAAAGCTTCCATTCCAAGGTCAGTTGATGCCATTGATTTGAATTTGAGGATTTCATCTCATGGCAAGCAGAAATGGCTGTGGGGAATGACTGGAGAGATGGTGCAGTGATTAAACACTGGCTACTCTTACATAGGACCTGGGTTCAGTTCCCAGCACCCACATGGCAACTAACAACTATCTGTAACTCCAGATCCAGGGAGATCTGATGCCTTCTTGTGGCTTTCAAGGGCATTGCATGACTCAGGTGCACTTACAAATATGTAGAAAAATATGTATATAAAATAAAAATCAATAGATCATGAAATAGGAGGAGGGGAGTGAGGGGTGACTGGGACTAGATGCTAACTTGAGATGAAGCTTTCAACACAGGATCACTTGGGGACATTTTATATCTAAACCAACAGGGCCAGAGAGTCAGTTTGGAAAAGTGATAAGGGGTGATGGTCCCAGCAGGACTCAGGTAAGGGCTCCAATCTGGACACTTAATGATAGTTAAGATGGCTGATGTTATGCTGTCTATTTTCTACAATTATGTTTAAAAATGTTTAAAAATATTTCAAAGAAACTGAGAGACACAGGTACACAGCAGTACTTAAAAATGGTAATTATCACATTTTCTCCCTACACTCTACAAAATGGACTTGAGTTTTATTGTTGCTTTCTCTCCAGGACCCACCTCTCTGACCCTATCATTTCTAAATACTACTTCTTGAATTCTAGGGACCTCCTGAGGAGCCAGTCAGAGAATTCCTTTCCCTCCCTCCCTCCATCGCCTTCCCTCCCTCTCTCCCTCTCTCCTTCCCTCCTTTCCTTCCTCTCTCTTCCCTGTAGTTTTATGTGGATTGGATCCAGGGATATGTGTATGGTGAACACACACTTCCACTGAGCCACACACGCAGCTGCATGTCCATTCTTGGTTGTGTATTCAAATACAGAAGCCGGTTAAAGGGAAGTTGATTTATTTTTTCCCACTTTATAGAAGGCTGCTTTTCTGTATTCATATATCTCTTATTTTTATATGACAGTGAATTTAATCATCCGAACATGATAAGATAATAAGTGTTCCCATCTTGTTGCTTGGATACACTCGCATTAATATTCTTGAAGTAATAAAAATGAGGGAGCAGTTGATTTCCCCCCTGCCATAAAACTGCATCTAATGAAAACTTTTACTTTCTTCTTTTTTCATATAAAACATATAATGTTCTTCACATTAAATGATAGTTAATAAGTAACTTGACCATGGGAAGTAGTGTTTATCCATACCTGACTGGACATTTTGCCAGGCACAAACAACTAATTTTTCATGCTTACATGTCTTGAAGGATATCTTGAAGGATGGTGATACCATATATTTAACCACTATATTGTTAAACAAGTGAGAGGGTCAGCAGTGTTAACCACTTGCTTATGGTTAAACTTCTGATACCTTATGGAACTTGAACTTTTTCTATACCAAATCAAAGATGCAGTAAGTGAAAGTTCTCAAATTCAATTGACCACAGAACCACTTTT
>NW_008330327.1:1567934-1582302 GCF_000622305.1 Nannospalax galili
AATTGAACTTTTTCTATACCAAAACAAAGAGACAATAAAGGAAAATTTTCAAATTCAATTTGCCCCAGAACCCCTTTTTTTTTTTTTTTTTTTTTTAGATTCAGTTCTTTCAAACTGTTGAACAAATGCTTTGAAACACAGGACAGCTTGGGTTTGGAATAGATGAAGGTGTGGCTTTTGGTCCATGAAGCAACTACAACAGAAAATCTTTGTTAGTTTTTCTACAAAAGAGGTAGGAGAGGAAAATGTTGACTTTTCTGTTTAATGAAAATATTGATGCTTTGTGGTCTAACCCAGGTAAAGTGTGAAAATGTTAACTTTGATGAGGTAGTGATTGGTTTTCAACTAAGACCTGCTGAACATTCAAGACTTTGTCTTACCAGAGAAAGGCAATAGAGAGGTGAAAAACTAAGGTACCGAATATAACAAAGCAATCATAGACAAGAAGGTATGATTAAAATAATTAGAAAATATAACTTAAAAGATAAAATCTAAAAACATCGCTGTTAATATAAGTAACACAATTTAATGTACTTGGAACTAATCAAACATGTTATGCAAGAATTATTCATGAAAAATCATAAAGCTATAATAAAGACTTTTATAAAATGTAGCTTCCTGGTCAAATTTTCTAAGTGCTAGTATAGAAAATGCATACTTGTGAGAATGACCATTTTCCTAAATTGACATGCAAATCCTATGGTTAAAACCATCAAGGATCACTTCGTAAATTGAGAATATGATTCTAAAATTTAGATGGAAGATAAAAAGGTCAAAAATTGCCAATATGCTTTTAAAGAATCAAAATGAGAAGGGAAGACTTGATTTACTAGACACAAACACTTATAATGAAGCTATAGTAACTATTGATTCAGAGATAGACAAATAAATCAATAAGACCTAGGAAAAAAGGCATGTATAAATGGAACCTTGATATACAGTCAAGGGCACAGAGAAGATCAATAGGAAAAGAAAGGCTTATTATAAAACAGTTGAAAACATTTTATTAACCACACGGAGGGGAAAGTGGGTTCAATATATAATATATAATATAAAAGTTGGTTTTCAGAACTTTTGAAAGAAATTGTAGTTTAAAATATTTTGATCATGGATGGCTCAGGATTTTCTTAAACACAAAAAGGTGCCAATTATGAAAGTAAAGTAACATGAAAAACTACTGTATATTAATATAAAATTCTGTTCTTAAAAAGATACTTTAAGGAAAATAACAAAAATAGTAAAACAGAAACAGCTAACCATACCATAGCCTACTAAAGCGCAAGCTAGAAGCAGATGTTTGAAACAAAGAAGATTGGTATATCCAATATGTATCTAAAATATGACCGATGATGATTAAGAAATCTTATACTGCTAAGAGCTGATTGGGGTGGCCACAGATTTTGGACTAGTGTTATCAGTCCTCTGCAGCAGCAGCAGTGGCTGAAAACTTAAGTGACAATGTTTTCATGGTTCATGGGTGGTCCTCACTCTGGTTTCTGGTAAGCTTTAGTGCCATCTCGGGCCACACTGGAAACGTTAAACGTGTTCCTTTATTTCAGTGGGTATGCCTGCTTCTCTTTATACTCGCTTTCCAAGGGGCATGGTCCACCCTCCCTGGCTCAGTGTTTAATAGGTACCTTCCTCACCAGGCAGCAGTGTAAGCTGGAATTCATTCAGACTGGCAAAAATAGATTTTACTGGGACAACCACCTCCTAGTCAACTGAAAAACAGCGTCTGAGAGGCAGAAGAATGAGGAGAAAACTTGACAGCTAAACAAAAGAAATCATTCAAGCAGATATTTGTTGTCTAAATTGAAGCCTAAAAGTGTCATTAAATAAACCAAGGAAAAACACAACAAAACAAAGCTAACTAAAGCAAACCAAATAAAAAGATCCAGGCCTGCTACAGCTACCTGAGTTGATTCCTCAGACAGTTAGTGTGAAGAGGGAGAAACTATCATTCATTCATTCATTCATTCACTCATCTATTTATGGATTACCGAATATCTTATTTATGAGATATTAAGAATGGACTTTTATTTCTTCAAACTAAAATTCCTTTTTCAGAATTTTTATATAATAGACTTTCTTCCCTTACATTAAAGCAAAATCAAGGCTTCCACCTCTTATTAAATGACAGAAAATATTTTCTAACATCAACATAAGTGAATTTTGATTATCAAATTATTATGAGAAAGAAATTCAGAATTTTTAAAGACTTTAGCAAGTGCTACAGAATGATATCAGAAAGTTTTGTCCAGCCCTGTATTTCACATCATTGCTAAAGAAATGAAATGTAGAATCTTTGTGAATCAACATTGCTGAATGTTTTTGAAATATTTCTGAATTATCCCATGCTATTCTGGCCTATAAATTACCTTTAAGTCTATGAAACATTCTAATTGAAATAATGTTTTTGAAAGAAAAGGATTCAAGAGATCCCACTCTATAATTCCAATTTTAGTCTCAAAGATCTCATCTTTTGTAGTGCCTGATGCCCTGTGTGAACCACACTGGCCCTTCCTTGCGGAGACAGTTTATTTACTAGTTTCAAATTCCTTGACTGCTCTTATCGATAGCTCACTAAAGTAAAGGAAAATGCAGATCAAAGCTGCAAGACCAATTTCTCAAATGATGCTTTAATTCCTACTGCAATTAAGGTGCTTTGAAAAATGTTTTAATGGAAGACATAGTTAAAAGGCCACTTATACAACTGAGTATGTATAAGATCATGGCCCACATGATCAGACCATCAGTGAAAAAACAGTTCTGTTACAGCTTTGGCAAAATTTCAGATAAACAAAACTGAAATGTGTAGATCAGGAAATTTAAAGAACAAAACTTCAAAAAACTATTTTTTTACTGAATTTTTAGAATTTCCTACAATGTGTTTTGATCATATTCAGAACCCTTACCCCATATGCAACCCTCTTACTACTTCCCCACCTGATTTTATGTCCTCTGTTATTTTCAAGGCCTATTAAGTCTAACTTGTGTCCCCAAAAGTCCTTGGGTTGAGGTCCATCACCTGGAGCCTGGTCATCCTATCCAGTGTCACACCCTTAAAGCAAAGTGTCTCTCCCTCTCCTGGCAAGTATCAGTTGTCAGTAATTCCTGAGCTAGGACTGGGGCTTCTTACCTACCCCCTCTGCTCTATGCAGAGAGTTCACCTTGCTTGGTTTTATTTAGGTCTTGTGCATGCTGTCACGGTTGCTGTGATTTCCTAAAATAACTGCCCTGCTATCTGCAGAACACTGTTTTATTGCAGTCATCCACCACCTCTGCCTCTTAAATCCTTCTGTCCTTTCTTCTGCAATGATCTGAGCCTTGGGAGGCAAGGGCTTAACACAGGTGTCCCATGTAGAGCTGAGAACTCTGTAATCTCTTATTCTCTGCACATTGACCAGTTGTGGTTCTCTGTGTTAACACCATCTACTGCATAAGGAAGCTTCTCCGGTGAGAGTTGAGAAAGGTATTAATCTATGGGTATAACGATAAGAAAAATAAAACTTAAAAATTCCGTTGGGCTTCCTGTTGTATTTTCTTCACATTTTCCTTTGTATGTTCAACTCAGATGTTTGAATTCACAAAGTCTGTGTATTGAAAAAAAAAAAAGCTACACAAATAAGAAAAGCCCAAGATGAAGACAAATTCACAGAGAAAATCATTAACTCAAAGAATCAATACTGTGTTCTGAGTTCAGTATACTATACTGCTGCATGATAAACTAAAATCTCCACTTTTCACTTTATAATTTGTTAAAGAGAAATAAATGTGCAGAGAAAAATGGATACTGTGTTGATTACAATGTACCTTAAAAAATTAAAAGACAGTGGGTCATTCAAAATACTGTCTCAAACGGCTTTATAAAACTTTTCCTTTCGTTGTGCTTAACAAAATTTGTGCTGTTTACTGACTTCTGTGTTTTCCTCTTAAGGAAACTGTTCCTCCAAGACTGTAAGATTCCTGAAGGCAAGTCATCATCACTTGCTGGACCCTGTTTTCTAAGCACCTAGCATAGTGGAAGCAGTGAGGGTACTATTCAGTGAATGAACAAATAAATAGCATGCAAGCACTTTCCAGACTGAGCATCTCCCCAGCCCCCAAATTTCTACCCCCTATAGCCCTGGTCTTCTTCTTACAGTTCTTATTTCCAGAGAAATAGAGGAAACGTTTGGATCATAAACCCACTAAACACCAAAGGATAGTGTGTGCACTCAAATTCTAAGAAATTTAACGAGGTTTAGTAATTACAAACCAACACGAACAATTAATTGTGTTTCTCTTTCCACTTCATTATTTTGTAAAATCTTTCAAACATGCCACCAGATGATAGTGTTGCACAGTGAAAACAACATACTTACACTTATTTGTCATCATTCACTGAATTTATTTTTATGGCAAATATATACATATAGTCATTCTCCTAAATTTACCAATTTGACACATCTTATTTTGTGATACATTGAAAATAAATGATATAGGTCTCTCTACATATTTTTGCATATCATTAATAAATTGAATATTTATAGTATTTTATTTTCACAAAACACTTGCAATGAAATGATAACCGAATGTACCTGGGTAGACCATAATCTTATTAACATCTACAATGTTAGGTTCACTTCAGAAATACCCATTCTGTCCTTTCTCGGTTAACTAATCCTACCTTCATCCTGTATCTTTGATTATTAGAATTCCCTATAAAAAGAATCGTGCAGTGTGTACCTTTTCGAGAAAGGTTTCATTCACTCAGCTTAATGATTTTCAAGTCTGTCCATGTTTTAGCTTGTATCAGCAATTCTTTTTTATTTTTGAGTGGTATTCTTTTGCATGAATAGACTACTGTTGACTCAGTCTTCTGAGCTGGGCCCTGAGTTATGTGCAATTTATAGCTATTCTGAATTACATTAATATAGGAGTTGGTTCCTGGGAGCAGCTACGATGAGTTTTACTTATACAGTGAGCACTGTGATCTTGATTTTCTGGCATAAATCAGGACGTAAACAAATGTAATAAAAAATAGTCAAAGAGTAGGGTTGCTTGGACAGGTACAGATCTTCACAGGAAACACTTTCTACTCTGCCATGTTCAGAAGAGATAACACGGATTAGGGACCAATTTTCTAAACCCACAAACAGAAATCTTCCCAGCCCCCATCAGTTGATCCTTGCGAGGATTTTGCCAGAAAGTAAATCCTAACAAAACAAGCAAGCAAGCAAACCCAGACCAGACACTGGCAAACATTTCAGATAGTGCTGCTGAAGGTGTGGGATATAAATCATTCAACACCAGCTTCACAGGGGCTTGCAGGGGGAGGGCGTCTGTGAATGTGTCCTGTGCACAAGTTGTTTCCTATCATTGGAACACTCAGACATACTGTGTTTGGAAAGACTTTTATCAACTAATCAACAGAAAACTCCAAAGAGACTTGACTTGCCCACTTAACTGTTGGAGAACTTTGAGGCTCTTTTGATGTCTGCCCTTGGCACACCAAGTGGTAATTCACAGAAAGATAAAAAGCAGTTATGGGACTAAAAGACTATTCTTAGTAGATTAAAGCTTCATAGCTAGTTCAACGACAAAGGTCTTTCAATATATATTTTCTTTCCCCTCCAGAGTAAATATGCAGTCATCCTATGTAAATAATGAGAGAAAATTACAGCACCAGGAGGAAGCCGCAGAATTGTGTGATCTGAAGGCTGATGAAGCAGAATGAGCTGAAATAATATCCTAATACCATAAGAAAAGACTCCTGATTGTTAGAGTAAATTTAATTCTTTATTCCTTATTCACTGTTCCTTCATAAAAATTTTAAATTACCAGACATGTTTCCTATAAGATTTTGCTGTGTTGATAGCAATGGAGTTACTGAGTGCTGAGGCCAGTCTCCCTGATCTGGAGTTCATTCTATTTAGCTATAACAAAAAATTGTCAGGAAATACAAGGAAATTTAACTTGAAGAAAGTGAGGTAAGAGCGGAAACTACTGCTAGTAATTCTTTGCACCCGAAGCACAGTCACAAACACTGCGGACTTGACAGTTGACACTACCTTAATGTAGTGGTACCCTGAGAAGTGTAAAAAACCCCAAAAAGAGGACAATGGAGAGGCAATAAAGCATGGAATTTTAATACAAAGTCCAACAATAAGACAGGGCAGAGGAAAGTCAGACCTGAGGAACTGGTTAGGCTAACCGCAGGCCTTAGAGAATTACAAGTATCTTACAGGGGAACAGGGTGCAGGAGAGAAATCCTGCTAGAAGCTTTATTGCGTTTCTGGTTATTTCTGTGTACTCTGGAAAATAAATGTTAAAACAGGTGTGACAGGTTTGTTTATAGAGATTACTGGGTAGTTTATTAACTAGGACAGCCTCTCAGCTCTTTGTACAGTATGTCAACACCAAATCCTAAACCCTTTGAATAACTGAATAATTCTTAATTTGGAGTCACCAGTGCCTCTATAGATGTTACAGGCTGTGTTTTCTGTTAAATGTGTGTGTAAAATGTTTAGACTTAAAGTTTTAAATGTAATTAATTTTACCCTTGAGAGGAACTTTTTCTTTTAACTCTTAAAGGATTTTCCATTAAGGGATTGTGAAATTTAGCATAGATATTTAACTTTTACCTGAAATGCTTAAATATTTTGAAAATTGTTTTCTAAGTTCCTTCACTCGATTTCCACTCAAATTAGTTTTCTCCGTAAGTTTTAAAAAGCAATATTGTGAGGAATCACGGAGAAGTTAAGCACATCTTTTAGAACATATCTGAAGCCTTCATTTGAGTATGTGTTATGTCTTTAACACAGTCTATGAAATTAAGCACTGAGTATAACTGAATGAGAATCTTTGCAAAGTAGTTATCAACTTTACCTTAGTTTAGCTTTTACACATTCTGCCCTTGTGCTGTTGCATGCCTAAGTGGTTGCCATCAACTTAAGAAAAGCAGTTTATCCTGTTCTGAAAATTCAGTTTTGAATTTTGTCAATGTTATTCCATGAGCAGAACTGGACATTTGAAATACTGTGTTCAAAAGGAGAGTATAATTCAGGAAAACAAATTTAATTTTAAGAAATAAATCTTTCTCCCTTTCCTGAAGTCCAAGTTCTATATTGAATTACTTCATTATGATCCAGGAATTTTGCCTGATTGGATCAGATTTTTAATATAATAAATGATGATTTCTCTATTACATGATCTCTATGTTTCCTATCATCTCATATTTTATTGATTTTTGGTCTTTTTGCTACAGGGTCTCCACCTAGCCCCAGTTGGACTGAATACTGTGTTTAAAGACATATGCCACCAGGTTCAGTGTCTTATTTTTAACAATCATAAAAATGATAGTAGAAAGAGATTTTAAAGTCATGGAAAGTTCCCAGAGCCACAGACAATAATGAGTGCTGTGAGATGTAAATTTATGCAAAACACAAAGGAACTGCTGTGCTACAGTCCTTTAATTTCTTTTTTCCATATTTTGCTCTAATTACAGTGAGAGACCAACGTTATATAATTAATCTACTTAAGTATTCTTATAGTCTTAAAAATCTGCTAATGTTTTATTTGTAAATAAAATGAAAGTATAAATTATTTTGGGTTAATTTCTTCCAAAATTTCCCTCCTGCTAATTTTTTTTTCCCTCTTGGGGGCAAAAAGTGCAGCAACAGTGGAAAGTATTCCCAAAGTTATTTTTTCCAAGACAGAAATAATTATATGTTGCATATTCTGAATGTCTTTTACTCCTAATGGCCAACAGAGGCAAAGGTTAAGTGGGATGTTATCACAGGAAGAGGCATGCACCATGTGTGCATGCTGAATTCTTTCTATTCATGATTTGCAGGATTCTCCTCCTCTCCAAGCCTAAAAAGTGCCAGATAATCTCTTCCCAAATCCTGACAACCCAGGATGTAAGTGGCCACTGCAATCACTGTTTACTTCCATTTTGTTTGGATTTTACGGCATGTTTTATGTATTTTGTGATAAAATTTGCTCTTTAGGGACAAACTCATACTTCTGTAAACACCAAGAGTACCACTAGATGGTGGCACCAAGTGCTCTGTCCTTATTGGAAAACTGAACTGAGGAAACGGCCTGGTCTGTAGAATAGTGCGCCCACAAGAACAGCTTGATTGTCTGATCCATGCAGGAGGGAATGCAGGCTTCCCTTGCTTCCACATTCTGTTTCTGAGGGTCTGGACTCATCACTGTCTCAGTAGGCAGTCAGTTGAGCCTTTCAATGAGACAGAGACAGAACTTCACTTCTCCCTCCGCACAATCCAGCTTTATCACCACCATTATACAAGTGTTTGTGCTAATAGCTTCTCAATCAGTGTGCTACATGCTAATGTCCATTTCTGTGTCTACTTCTTGGCAAACTCAACCAAGGACAAGTGATAGTCCATAATAAGATCATTCAAGAAGCAAGTAGTAAATTTAGTTTCAGAATTAGGTAGCCTATAACCTGTCTGGCAAATGGGATGTCATTATTGCTCATACAGAAGGTAGAGATAGTCCCTGGAACCAGGAAGCAGCACAATTGTTGACTCAGGTGAGCTGGGATCTTCAAATAATGGAGGAGATTATGTTAGACAATTACATGTATCATGTGTTTGAAAAATATGGCCAACATACTATCTGTGAGGACAATGGAGTTAACTTGCTACTGATAAAGTAAGTTAAGTTCTTGGAAAAGGAATCAAAGTTCAGTGTCATTAATCAGCAAATACATTTTACTGTGAAGCCCAGGGAATCTGCTTATCCTTTTCTAAGAAAGTAAGAAACAGGTGAGGCTCAGGTCTCAACCCTAAAAGTAACCAAGTTTCAAGAAAGAATAAAGTTAAATCAAAGATCTGTTCTAGGCTGAGGATGCCAGCAGGAGAAGCTTTCACAGAATTAGGCTCCTCAGCTAGAGACAACAGGGGGCTAGTGGCATGACAAACTGCCAAAATCCAAGTGAGTGCGAAAGTTCCAGTCACGGTGATGACACGGATGAAGTCGCAACAAAGTGAGTGTGACTTGAGAATTTCAGAAAACGGTTAAAGGGACTAGCTATGAAACTGCTGTACGGAGTCTCCTCGACATCCTGAGCCAGCAGCAAGAAGACATGTCAGCATCTTGGCCAAAAGTAATTGATGCTGATCACCAGATATAGGCAAAACTGCTCTAGTACGGTGAGGACAGGCAGAGATGCTCAGTCAGGCACATGCAAACCTCACCGAGGTGCTGTTTGGTATTCTCTCTCTCTCTCTCTCTCTCTCTCTCTCTCTCTCTCAGCAAGCTTAGCATTACTGTTCTGACAAGAGGCTCTGTCATTTGAGAGATCAGAGTCTTGACTCCTATAAAACAAAATTACTCCAACACTTTGGTAAGGTGCCTCTGAGGCGATGATGGCAGGGGCATTACTACTACCGCCATCTGAAAAGACCAGATTCACAGAAGCCACAGAGTCAGGGCAGGGCCCCCAGACTCATCTTTTTCCTCCCCCAACAAGGAGCTTTCCTTTCCCTCCACTTAGTTCCCAGACAACTCAATTACAGCCAGATGCTACCCTATTTTAAAAGTTTAGAAAAATTATTTGCTTCCAAAATAGACATCTATAGACTTTTGGGTTTTAAAGAACATTGGAAAATACTGTTGCAAGTTTTATGCTGCCTTATATTATTTTATGTCCCTCAGATTCCTGCTTAAATAGGGAAGGAAAAGATGCAGAATAAGGTGACTCTTCGGCCTTTATTACACGTATGAACTACTAGTTTACTGCTCAGTGCAGTACTTTGTTGGACTAGCTTATCCAACCAACCAGCCTCTCTCTGCCTTTTACATGAGCAGGGAGCCAAGTCAGTTTAGGGTTGTTAAAACCATTTCATTCTTCATCTGAGGGACTGGAAAAATGGGTTTTTGAAAGACGAAGCATGGGTCCTGTGAATGCCTTACCTGATAATGGAACCAGAATCAAGAGAGTAATTCTGAAAAATGCATAACCCTCTGGAATCTGGATAAAGCCCCATTTACATCAATTATTGAATCTCTCATATGCTTGAATCATTTGCTCTCTTAATTGTTGTTTTCTATTTTTTTATTAAAATAATACATGGGTTTTCTATTATTTATAACCTATAGTGCCTTTATTTTATAAAACATATACAGAACACCATGAT
Organism: Nannospalax galili; assembly: GCF_000622305.1. NCBI lineage: Eukaryota > Metazoa > Chordata > Mammalia > Rodentia > Spalacidae > Nannospalax > Nannospalax galili. The sequence goes on from NW_008330327.1 coordinate 1,578,089, forward strand.
TATTCCTGACATTGCCCTTGCTAGACACCATAGGCTAATGAAAAAACAATCTCAGTGCCAGTAATGAATTTCTTCTCTATAAGCTGTTTACCAGGAGTCCCCATAGACCCTCAAACAATTCTGGCCATTGCTCCTACTCTGGATTACTCAGCAGAACTAGATGACAAGACATTATTGCTGAAGACTCTACACATACGAGCTATAGAATAACAAGGAAAAATCAAGCTGGTGTGGACTTCGGAGGCTCATCTCCACTGGCTAGCATTCATAGTGCTGGATAGTGCTATGTATGCTACCAGAAAAAAAATAATCAGCTTTACCTAGCTGTGAATTCTGTGAACTATAATAGCAACTGGCCTGACAAGATATGTTCACTGGGGCAATAGTGGAACAAATATTATTGAGTAATTGACCACTCCTCAGTTGGATTTAAGGTACAATTCCTAGGATGAAGTCCATACCTGACATTGATATCAGGCTTAAGAATTTGAAACTAGACAGGTCACAAGAGATAGGGGAGAACCCAATATTCATTTTCTGCTAAGTAGCTATTATTTTAAAGAGACTCTTAATGACTTATTGTTATATCCATAGACCAATGCATCTCATACTTCTCATTAGAGAAGGGTCCTATGTAACAGATGGCAATCAACACAGAAAGTCACAAGTGACCAACAGGTAGAGAACAGAGAGTCCTTATCCTTCTATAGGACAAACATATCAAACTTCTACCTCCAAAGAACCAGGGATCATTCTGGAACAGGGGGTGGACAGATTGTAAGAGCCAGAGGTAGTGGATGACCACAAGGAAACAGAGCTTTCCAGACAGTTGGTCAGTTACTTATGTGAACTCACAGCAATGGTGACAGCATGCACAAATCCTATGTAAGCTCAAACCATAAAAATTCCAGCACAGACATGAGGAAGGGGGTAAGAAGCTTCAACCCTACCTAAGGAAATTGTTGATAGATGATAGCTAGCTAGCTAGCTAGATGATAGATGGATAAATAAGATGATAGATAAATAGATAGATAGATGACAGATAGATGATAGATGATATATAGATGATAGATAGATGGATGACTACATTAAATTGGGGGGGTCAATAAGGGAATGTATGGATAGGGGAGGGAATCTGAATACCTTCAAATTATATTGTATGAAAAAATTTAAAATTCAGTAAAAGAAGAAAAGAATAAATTAATTTGGCAATCTAGAGATGATATCCAGTCAGAAGAGGAAGAGATGGTACTCCATACTTCCAAAAATCTGTCATCATACCACCAGCATGCACAAGTCCCACATAATCTCAAGCCAGACAAAAATTCCAGCAAGGACTTTGGAAGTTGAATAAATCTTAGTTTTGCTGCGTCATTATGGGGCTCCATTGTGTTTAGGGCTTTGCAGCATCTTCATCAACAATTCCTGCCTGGTTACTATTCTCTTAGTTTTAGCATTACGTGTCCAGGACCCCACATGGAGGACTGACTACCCAGCCAGAGAGAGATGGCGGTAGGTCCTGTTATGGATGGTGCCTTTTGGGAAATAACTTTTACAATGATTTTCTCCCTTGGGAACAAGGTACATCATGCACATAAAGCTTGACGTCTGCAGCCTGAACCAGCACTGAATGTGAAGAGGAAGGAACTGGGGAAGGAGTTGACAGGCCTCACAGAGAAATCACTTAAGCTGGCTGGTAGGATCCAGACACCATTTTTAGGTGAGAACTAGGGTGGGTGTCAGCACAGGTGGTATCACACATCCAGAGACAGAGAGGACCAAGGATGGAACAGAGCTCCTTGTGAAGCAAGGTTGTTTCAGAGAGGGCCGGGATCAGGTGGACTCCACGAAAACGGGTACGTAGCAGGCAGGACTCTTACTTGGGTTTCGTTGTGAACATGGGTATAAGTGAGCACAAAAGTGTTTCCCTGATGAGAATTTATCGATTGGCTCATTTGGCCAATTAGCCTCTGACAAACCTTGGAGTGCTTCTGATGGGCCTTGAGCATAAAGACAATAGGACCACAGAGATGATAGGCTGCAGCTCCATGAGGGTGTGGGCTCAGATTCTTCTCACATGCAGCCAAATAGCCCCCGCTGATTTCTCAAAGAGAGATGGTGTGGTATGGGTTTTCTGAGGCATCTCCTGCATGGCCTTAGCCATCACTGTGTCCAGGGCAAGGTTGAACTAATCATGTAATGAAATCAGTTTCTCAAGTGATAGGACTGACCCCAAACGTGTGCCTCTTTGCACACAAGAGACTGCTCTACAAATGTGTGGTTTTGTATTTTAGCCTTATCAAGAGGTTGGGGTGGGATTTTGCCACATTTCTGTTTCCCCAAACATGGTAAAAACTCTCTCTTCAGACTAGCTGTGAATCACTTGTGACATCATATGACAAAGAGAATGATGACCTCAGCAGATGCTTAACCACGGCTGACTCTAGAACTTTGATCACTATTCCTTGAACATCCCTAGAGGGAGCAAAGACTGTTTGGATGTTTATTGGTCTTTAGCTGATATACTCCTGATGCTAGTGTGGCACTGTGGCTAGTCAGAGTGGGTGGGCAAGGACTGTGCAGCCAGTCTGGACCCTTCTATTGGCCAATGGCTTGCAAGAGAGGCCCCATCTAATTCTTCAACTGACCCAAATATGAATTCAAGAAAGAGATTGAAGAGTCCAGCTGACCAAGCTGTGACACAAGGTCCAGCTTCCCAAGAAAAATGTCAACCTAAGGACCCAAGCCAGCTTGTAGCACATGAGGAAGGTAATGCCAACCTGCTTGGTTTGTCCTTCCTCAGCAAGGTCTGGGCCATAGTGAACAATGAAACCTTCAAGTCTGTGAAATGGAGCAGTGATGGAAACACCATCATGATTGATGCAGACCTTTTTAAGAGAGAGATCCTTCACCACAGAGGTGCAGAGAAGATATTTGAAACAGAGAGCTTGAAGAGTTTTATTCAACAACTTCAACTGCATGGGTTCAGAAAGATACGCCCAGAGAATGCTGCAGTTTACTCTGGAGACAAGACAATGTTGCACTATCTCAATGTCAGTTTTCACAGAGACAAGCCATGGGGCTTGAAGACTATTTCAAGAAAAGGTAAAATGGAAAATCTGGCTCAGGTGAACAATACACAAACTCCACACACAAATGCTGATGAGCAAGGACCATATTCAAAGAGAAGGAAGATTCTACCAACCAGATGTTCCCAACGATTACTTAAGGTGTCAAAAGAGCAAATGAAGATCCACAAAGAGGTGCTCAACAATAAAGGGCCCTCAGGCAAGTTTTCCCTTGTGCCTTCTAGCACACGCAAGAATAACAACACACTTGTAAGTTTCCTGAAAAGCTGTCCTCCTCAGGAGAAAAAATGCCCTAATGGGGAGGGGAAATCTCCTAATGTCAGAGTTTCCTCTCCAGGTACTGATGAGATGGAAGGGGCTGGAGATGTAGCCTGTTACTCCTCAGGGCACCTCACATATGAGAGAATAAAGTCCATGTACCACACTTGCTGTTCCATCATGAAGAAAGCATTCTCTGCTGTATGGCTAAATGAGGTCTCTGTGGAGGAAGAAGAAAACCTGGAGAAAGATGAGGAAGAGGAGGAGCTATACTCAGAAAATACATGTATAATCTGTGCTCTGTTCAAGGGCAAAAAATGTCCATGAGCTCATAGGCCTCTGAAGACTGATAAAAGTCAACATTTTCCTCAAAACAATCATTTGTTTTTACAAAATAAAAATCTCACAGTGGCTTAAAAATCAAAAATGGCTGACTGACTGAAAAGCCGCATTTATAGGTCTCTCTCTCTCACACTCCTTTGCTGTTTCTCCTGTTTCTTTTTTATGAGGATTTCCCTGAGTGGGCCAGACTGACCTTGAGAGCATAACCTGCCTTCTTCAGTCTCTTGAGTGCTGGGATTACAGGCATAATTGGCTTCTATTATATTTGCTCATTTATAAACCACATGGGAGATTGGATCTTACACATACTGAATCAAATTGTTTTTCATAGGCAGGAGCACCACAAAATTATCTTCTTCAGCTTTGGGAAATTGTGGAGGTGCCTGTGCATTTAACTGGTCCTGGCCCTGTATAACAAGGCCCTCTCCTCACAGACTTTAAAGAAAATATTAACAAACTAGGTAATGGAGGTTGGCTCCATCTTTTTTTATTCTATTCCATTTTTTAATTATTCCAAAGAGGCAA
>NW_008330327.1:1582367-1618018 GCF_000622305.1 Nannospalax galili
CCAAAAAGACCAAAAAAAAAAAAATCAAACACCAAAGGATTTGCCAATACATGGTCAACTTTGGTGGAATAATGAAGGTTTGCATTAGCTCTGTTCCTTTTTTTTTTTTAATCCTAGCAAGTTTATTGGGCTTGATAACAGAGCATAGGGTGGGGGTTTATTTACAGAAGAGGGGATTTTCATTTAATAACTGTATGGCTTCTGGTGGGGCTTTCGTCCATCTTCCATCCCATAGGGTTCCTTCTGTTCTTAAGGCTTTTTTTTTTTAACTACCAGGAGAAATTCTTTTCCTCTTTATTCCCATAGTTCTTTCAATGGCCCTGCTTCCCCCTTCCCCTTTAACTACCCCCTTTCTGTATATTTCTCCCTTAGGAACACCTGTCTCCTACTATTATTCTCTCTTGGGGTGCTTCTTTCCCTTTACCTCCCTGGTTTCTTTCCATATTTCTAGTTCCTGCAGTTATATCAGGATGTGCACTCATAAGGATTTGTTGCTAGGATCCACAAATGAGGGAGAGCAATACTCCATCTTTTAATAATTTTCTCTGCAATTATCTCCTATCATCATCATCATCATCATCATCATCATTTACTTTAAAACTCTTTGTCCTTAACACTTGAATCTCTTATAAAGACACTGTCCTGGTTTTTGTTCACCACCACAATAGACAAAAGTTGACAACCCAAATTTAGCCATGATACTTAAATCCATCCAATTCTGTCCATCTTCTTTGTTTACTACTGGGGTATTTTAGTAAGCTCTTTCTTGTAGCTCTTGCTACCCGACTCTCTCCCTTATCTACAGGATGACCTTGTTCTCAAGTACAATTTTCTAATATCTACATTTTTCAAATATTTCAAGATAAAATTTAATCCCTTAGCACACAAAGGCTTTTAGTAACCTCACCCAAAGTTCCACTTACTATCTAAACTAACCTCAGCAACACATACATAACAAGCCATACCCACGGTCATTTCTAAATATTGAAAAATAAACCTTAACGTTTTGCACATACTGATCCTTTTATACTTTGAATGCCATTTATGATATTTCGTACATGGTAAATTGTGGGAGACAGGCTTGAGCCTAGGGTGAAAGTCTTACTGACAGCCATACAGCAGGCCTGAGGCAATGGCCGAACCACAGGAGCCACAAGAAATGCCTTGTGACATTTGCTTCCATTGGCAGATCATGAGACTGATGCCTAGAGCTCGCCACTCCATAATCACCACCCTTGAGATTCCAAACTGCAACAAGGGCTTAGATATTGCAACAGCCTGGGTCACGTGGTTTCCAGGAATCCAGGCTCCTACAGGGAACCGAAACCTGTCATGCTAATGAGGTGTCTGACTCACGATGTCATGATAGGACACAGCCCTGCCAAAGATCTGAGCTGTAACTTCTTGATTGGACCCCCCTCCATGCCTGTACCCTTCTACAATAAATTGGATCTGTGTCACCAAACCTGATCTCCTGTGTCTGAATGCGGCTCTCCGCTCACACAGTCTCATCACCAGCCCTGGGGTTCCTGGACCGGGCAGAAGTAGCCACCATCAGAGGCAGCACCAGGCTAGCAGAAGAGTGGCTTCAGTGTGAAGGGAGTGGAAGACCACAGCTTGCCTCCACCAGAAGCAAAGGGCAGCTCCTGGGTGATCAGGGGTGGCCCCCAGGAGGCGGTGCTAGTGGCTCGCAGGCAGCACCTGTGTGATCGCAGGCTGCTCCCAGAGACAGCATCGAGCACAGGAAGAGTGGATGGATGGCTCACCTGTCGGTGGCCACAGTAAGTATATTAGGCAGGGTTTTCTAAAGACACAGATTGCATAGAATACATTAATATTGTAAAAAATGTGTTCAGTTGGCTAACACAGTAGAGGCTGAGTAGTCTATCAAGTGCCATCTGCATGCTGAAGAAGCTGAGAACCTGGAAACTACTCAGTCCAAAAAGATGACTGATTCAGCAGTCCTAACTTGGTGCTATAGGCCTGGAAGATTGTAGTAGGGACATTGGTATTCAGTCTTTATAGGAGGAAACCAGAGTCTGAAGTCAGTGGGTAATAACAGCAGCTGTAGATGCACTCTCACAGGTGAAGGTAAGTGAGTGTTCACTGAATTTTCCTCAGACCTCTTTATAGCTAGGCCATTCATCAGAGGGCGCTGCCTACTTCCATGGAAGGTTGTTCCTCAGCAGTTAATCCTCTCTGGAAATGCCCTCACCCACACGCCCAAAGGTGTATCTCTGAGGTTATGCCAGATCTTGTCAAGAAAATCGTGATTAACCATCATAGAAACTTGGTTCACCTAGAAAGATAAAGTTTATATGAATGTTTTTCTGAAAACTTTTATTAGACTTTTCTTGACTCATGTACAACATCTTTCTATTTACCCTTACTATTGTACATTTATCCACCTCCTGGAATTCTCTGCTTATATGGCAGTCATTATGGTAGACAATTAGCATCTTAAAGTCTGAGACCTTGTGTGATTCACATTTGTAATATTAATGCATGAAAACAGGTTTTATTAAATATATTATGTTCACATATAAATGCTATATATATGTTTTATTTATTTTTCTGTGACTATGATAAAATACAATGACTAAAAGTGGCTTTTAGAAGAAATAATTTATTTTGGTTTATGGTTCAAAAGGGCTAGAATCAATAACAGTACAGAAAGCCAGATGTGGTAGTGCATGCCTTTAATCCCATTACTCATAAGGCAGACCCAGGCTTATCTTTGTGAGACAGAGGCCAGCCTGGTCTACATTGTGAGTTCCAGGCCATCTGGGACTACAGGGAGAACCTGTCTCCAAAACAAAACAAAGCAAAAACATAGTGGTATGGAAGTCATGGCAGCAGGCAGCAGAAGCAGAAAGTGGCTGTTCACATTTCCATTCACACACAAGGAACAGGGAACGTAGACTGGATGTGGAGTGGAGCTACAAACAAAGCCATCCCCAATGACATGTTTCTTCCAGCAAGGCCACACCATATGAACTTTGCCAACTGGGAACCAATCGTTCATATATGTGAACTTATGTGGGAACTCATTCAAACCATCACATTCTACTCCATGATCTCCATAGACTCATGACCATATCATTGTGCAAAAGGAATTTAGTCCAATGTCAAACATTCTCATAATTTTTAACAATCTCATCACTGTTTAAAAGTTTAGTCTCATGAGAGCCAAGACAAATCACTTCACTGTAATCCCTTATAAAATAAAAAAGACAAATTACATACTTCCAACATACAATGGCATGTAATACATATCCCCATTCTTAAACAGAGGAATGGAAGCATAGTGAAGAAATACTGGACCAAAATAAGACCCAAATCCAGCAGGGCAAATACCGAATCCTGGCGCTCCATGTCCAATGTACGTATGTAAATCTAGTTTTGTAAGGCTTAGATAGCTCTATTCCTCCACCTTTACAATCTGCTACAAACATCACACTTCTGAGCTAGTTGTACTCTCTCATGCAGGTCTTTATGGCAGATGTCTAATAGCTCTGCATTTCAAACAACTTGGGGCTTCCATGGCAACCCAGGCTTTTCTTTTATGCTTCATACAATGCCATCTCGGGGTTGAAGCAATTGTTTTCTGGAAGTAAACAACTCTTTAGATCTTTAATTTTCTCAAGTTGGAAACTTAGTTGGGTGAGATCCAGCCCTCAATATATTCTTTTGTTCTGTGCAATAGATCCCTCCTAAATGGCAGTAATCTAGCATGCAGCCTCTTGTTCAGCACATGCCTTGGATGTGACATTAAACTTCCCTGTGGTCTATTTTCTCTCTGAACTGTATATTTTGTATTTCTTTCTGCCCCACTTGCTCTTTTTCATTTTATACCTGTATAAACATTATCAGTAATAACCAAGACACAGACACAGATTTATACTGTTTTGAAATTTCCTCTGTCAAATCAATTAGCCCATTAGTTTTAAATTTAGCCTCAGACAAGGTCCTGGGACACAGGTAGAAAGTAATCAGAATCTTTGCCAAAATACCACCAGTAGCTTCTAGTGAATTACTAATAATGACCTGTTCCCCTCTGAAACCTCAGGAGCCAGTCTCTACTTTCCACATGACTATCAGCATGACTGTCTTCTAGTCACCTAGAAGCTAAAAGGCCCATTAATCTTTGATCACAGCATTCAACCACTTTTCTAGTTCAAATTTCCAGTCTTCTATATACCTCCCAAAACAACATGGTCATGTTCTTCACAGTAACACCAAGCTCTCTGGTACCAGCTTCTGTATTAGTTACTTTTCCATTGCTAGGATGACACTTTAACCAATAGTAACTTGGTAGAGAGAGGATTTATTTGGTATACATATCTCAATCATGGTCCATCATTGAGGGAAACTAACACAAGAACTCAAGAAGGAACCTGGACATAGGAACTGATGCGGAAACCATGGAGGACACAGATTTTCTGACTTTCTCTGCAATCTTGCTGCCTTTTTTCACAAACTGGGTCCACATGCCCCAGGCTCACCTGCAGTGGACTGGGGCCCCCTACATCAATTAGCAATAAGTAAAATGCCCAACAGACATGCACATAGGTTACTTTGATGAGAAAATTTCTCAGTTGAGTTCTCTCTTCTTAAGTGTCTCCAGTTTTGCCATATTGACAAAATCTAACCAGCACAAGTGACCGCTAGTCAACTGTGGCACACAAACACATCACTATAAATGATAACTTTTCCTTTTTTTGTCTACAAAATCTCATTTTAAAATAATATGAAATTCAATTTTTGAAAGTCCTACAATCTTTAAAAATTCCAGTGATTTAACAATCCAGGCTACTTTTAATTATCCAAAATCTTTTTAACAGTGGACCCCTGTCAATCTAAAATAAATTACGTAGTTTCTTACTCTAAGAGTGAAAAAATAGGGCTTAGTTGTAATCAAAGCACAGCAAAAACAAAATTCAACAGTGTAAAAAATCATTTCTTTCATCTGGGACTCATCTTCTGGACTCCTAAAGGCTTGAGCAACTCCACTTCTCTGGCTGTGCCAGACAGAACACACAATATGCTTTGTAGGTTCAGGCCAGTTTCATTTCACTCGACACCTGCTGCTGTCATTGGTGGTCATCCCATGGTCCCAGTATCTCTACTATCTTGGGTTTCCACTGCAATTGAGGCTACATCTACACCAGGAGCCTGTCCTGGGCTCTCTCCAGGGACTCTGATCCTGCTACATGGTATCAAGACTTAGCTTCTCTCCATGACCCCTTCAGTCCTGGGGTTTTCAGTTCAACTGAGGTTTCATCTTCATCTACACAATACCAAGCTTCAGCTGTTCTCTATGACCCCTTCAGTCATGCAGCTTTCATGCTATCAAAACCAGTACTATGTGGTAGACTTTTATATTTTACCAAGTTCAGCTATCAGCTAGAGATAGAGCCTCTGGACCACAGCCTCTGTGTTGATCCAGAGAAATACTTCCCAGAAAATTTTACCTCAATGATGTTGGTCTTCTATTAATCACAGCTGATACATCAGCCCCAGCTAATCAATATCAATTGTCCCATCAAAAAATAGCATTCACTTTCATAGATTCTTATGAACATCCCTGATAGTCGTTGAATGACTCTCAAACTTCCCTTTGAACCTTCACACGCTAAATCTCCAGTCTGCAAACATTATCACTTCCAGGTTTCCACAGCCATTCGGTGGTCGTTTCAAGTCCTAAGTGCCAAAATCCTCTCCCTTTCTCCCATAAAACCGTCCAAGGCACAAAAGCTACATGGTCAAGTCCATCACAACAACACCCCACTCTGGTACATATTTCTGTCGTAGTTTGGTTTTGTGTTGCTGTGATAAAACACTGACCCAAACCAATTTGAGGAAGAAAGGGTTTATTTTACCTTTCAAGGCACAGTCCATCATTAAGTTACGCCAGGGCAGGAGCTTAAGGCAGGAGCCAAAAAACTGGCTGGTTACATTACGATCCACATGCAGAAAACAGAGAGAGAAAATCACAAATGAGATGATGCTACAAAGACTAAAGACGACGCTCGGTGATACACTTCCTCAGCTAGGCCACATCTCCTCAACCTTCCCAAACAGCCCCACCAATGGGGAAGAACTGTTCAAATGCTTCTGCTTATGGGGGACATTTTTCATTCAAATTAACACATATGCATATGTAAATATATGAATTTCTGGATGAATCCTCCATGACTCTCAATTTCACTTTTATAGGGTTTTTTTGGGGGGTGGGTTATTGCTGTCTAGCTATGTTTATATATGCTTATACATATATACATATAAATATGTATTTTTAGACAAAAATCATTTTGTATAAGTGCTCAGAATTATTGGTAGAAGTACTCAGCAAAAATTATTTGTACAAAATTAGTAAAAGATCTAAAGCAAGTTTTTGATCATTCAGTGGATAAAGGTGATGACCATCAAACCTGAGGACCTGAGTTTGATCTCTGGTAACCAAAGTGTGGAAGGAGAGAACCAATTCTATCAAGTTGTCCTCTGACCTCTACATGCATGCTGTGGCATGTGACATGTGTGCACCCACATACATCATGACGCAAAAAGATACATCAACGTAATTTTAGAAAAGATGTCAAATAACGTGAGATAGTTGAAGATTAAATGAGGATGCTATTCATGAAATTTTAAAGCCATTTTATAAATATGTTTAAATCAAATTCCTGTTTGTTCTAGCTATGTCTGAAGGACAGTTCTTGTCACTGAAACTTCCTTTTGAATCATCCCATAGAAAGCCCAATCCACACATTTGAATTCTGGGCAAAACTACAATTTGAATGCTGAAATGCAAACAGAATGAAAATCATCATAAATCAACCAAAGGCCTAAAGAAAAATCGGCCAACACATGAACGTTTAAAAGAATTAAAGATCTTTGTTTAAAATTTTCCCATTTGTGATATATGACTCTTATCTCAGTACTTGGGAGGCAGAGGCAGGAGGATTGCAAATTAAGGTGAGATTGGGTTGTATATCAAGGACTTGTCTCAAAACCAAAAGAAAGAGAAGTCATTTTTTAAAAAAAAATAACTAAAACAAAGTGGAGAAGTTGGAAGAGTCTCTAATGAGTATTCAAGTGTTTAGTGATCCGCAAACGTAAAAGAGGAGGGAGGACAAGGTAAAAATACCCCAAATACAAAGCTTCAGAATAAAGAGTCCTTTGCATTTAATCACTAGGATCTGGTCTAAATCTTCATTGTAGTGACTAAGGCACAGACAGCTTTGAACACACAAGTGAGTGGACACACCTAGTGGCTCAAGATACATTAACAACAGGAAAGAAATTACTTAACTTTTTAAAGCTTGAGATATCACATAAAACTGATTCAAAGTTCACAACTTGTTATGCCCAAATTATTATACTCAAATATATTATGCTGCATCAAAACATGCAGTAAGAACACACAAAAAACATGGGAAAGAAACATCAAAGACATGTTATAGATAACTTTCAAATGCACAAAAACTTTAAAAGAAGAAAGGACAACAAACAGTAAAGATGAAGAATGCACTTGCTCAGCTCGGGCACATTAAACAAGTCATAGCAGTGAAGTGAGACCCTCACAGATGGAAAAGAACGAGGTGATAAAGGACAGACCTGAGGAGCCCAGGTCACTGCGTAGCTAGGGGTAGAGAAGGACTCCTCACCCATAGAACAGGAAAAGAAGGGATGTTTGGAGCTCTGTGGAGTGAGGAATTGGGAACATGAGAGGATATTGATGCATCTCCACGACCAGTGGCTGAACCAAGCTTGAGTGACAGTTGTAAGACACCCAGGAACAATACTCTGAGCTGCTCTTTTCTCAGCTGGTTCTGGATTTGAGATACTTGAATTTGATCTACAAATCTGCAAGCTAGTAACAGGTGTGCAGAGCTGCTGTGGTAGAATATGTAAACATAAAACTAAACATCAAATAACTATCCATATAAAATAAAGCTACATAAAGATTTTTTATATATAATAAAGCTGTTATATAGCCAGACATAAAAAGGATAATGAAAGAAACCTTCATACTCTTTATGGTAAAAACTATACGTGTGTGTATGTGTGTGTGTGTGTGTGTGTGTATGTGTGTGTGTGTAAAATGTATGTATGTCTGCATATATAATGTATGTATGCATGTTTATATATATGAAACAGATGAACAGAGGGTAAAAAAAGACATAGAGAAGCTGGAATCTCTCTGCATAGCTGGGGAGAAATTCACAAAATGGTCCAACCAAAAAAAAATTTGTGCTTGCATTCACAGAAGTATTCTTCAGGACTGCTAACGCTGTGAAAGCACCTAAGTGTTTTAATTGTTCATGCACATATGGTAGAATACTTTTCAGCTTCAAAAAGGCAGGTCATTCTGACACATACAACATCCTTGAAACAGAGTATTCTAAGTGAAATACGTCAAAAACCAAGCGCTCAATATGACAAAATTTCTTTTATGAGTACTGGAGTATCAAACTCATGGAGACAGAGTGGCATGGCGTTTGCTGGGGCTGGGAGGAGAGAGCAGTCAGGAAATAGTGAATAACGAGTGAAGAGTTATAGTTTGAGGACAAATTTATGGAGATGGATGGTGGTGATGTCTTCACAGCAACCAAAAAGTACGGAACTTAACTGGTTATATCATCTTACATATATTTTTCAACAATAAAAGGAAGTTAGCAGATACAATTAAATAGGATATGGACTTATTCCAGATAAAAAAAATAGAAATATCTGATAAAGTCTAAAATTAAGTACAATGATAAGACTGAGATGAATTTCAAGTAGAAATGTATTTACATAGTGAACTTCCCAGACATTAGGCTTAAGTTCATAAAAGATGCTATTTAGACAACTTCTCACTAATGATTTGTTAATAAGGAAATGCTGCTCAGATGTAAGACTCCAAATCCTGGTCTAATCAACTCTGCAGTTGCCTACCTGCAGTCAAAAGAAAAAAAATTAACTATTCTTATCTAAAAATTAAATGATGGCTAAATTTCTTCTCTCTCCCTGCCTAGACGTCATTTGGAGTGAAGTCTCCTGTGATTCTAGTCCCTCCAACAATTATGAAAGTGCTTGAAAACAAATCCTGAGTCTATCTATGCAGCCAAAAAAAAAAAAAAAAAAAAAAAGAGGAGAAACCCAGTAGATGGATGCGTTTGGAAGTCCTCATCAAGAAATTCTAATGGACTTCAGATATTTGAAAATTAAGTCTGTTTTGACTCCTCCTGGTTCCCTGCCTGGAATTTGTGCCTAACTACTCTTGCCTTTACTTCTCCTTCCCCTCCTTAGCCCACTGAAACCCATCCTCCTCATAATAATGATTATTCCATGCCTTTTAAATTTTTTTCAGGACGGAATCAATGAGATGACCTGACAATCAGTGAACCAGATGCTCTTAACCAAATTCCCTCAGGTCTCCCTACCACTGCCTGCCCGCCTGACCCCATACTCCAGACCAATGTTCCAGCCTTTTGAGACCACACGTTTGCCAATGTCCCCGTCCAGCAGGAATTAGCTAAAGAAAGATTACTGTCGCCCCTTATCATCAACAAAAGGCTGGAAAGTTAGGTTCCTGGAAGGCTCATAAAATGGCAGCTCAACTCGCAATATTCTAAAATGGTGGGTTCGAATTTAGCCTCAGGCAAGTCCCTCTGCTCTCTGGGGGACCAAATAATCCTGAGCTAAACTGCCCAGCTTATGTCATGGAGAGTTACCCAACACCCGAACTGCCTGTAAAAGACACTTGACTTCCCCTACCTGATGCTGTTTCTCCCTGCTCTTTCCGTGCTCCCGAGAGGGAGAGGCAGCCCAGGGGTCTGATTGATCTCAAATAAACTGCCTCCCCCACAACCCCCTCCCCGCCTGCCATGGAGTCTCCTGGTCGGTGGTCTTCTCAGCTCCTCTTCCATACCCATAGTGAAAAATGTCAGTAGCCCCGAGGTCCTCTTCATGTTCTATGTCATCATGCTTGATACACACATTTTTTTCCCCTCACATATATATCACTACAGAACCACAAACGGGCCACCACATTTACAGAATCATTTTTACTTTGAAGGAGGAAGAGGTAATGGATCTCCTTGATAAGACCTCCTAATTTAATCAGGAAGAGAAGGCATCCTTAAATGGCATTCTAACATGCTTCTTTCTCCATTACCTGAAAGTGCCCAACTTGAGGGTAATTATTGGCCACAGAGAATGAGATTACCTCCATGGGTTTATAGACTTTTAGCAATCATGATTTGTTGCGTGGAGATTGAGAAGACCCAGTTTTCTCTCCTCCTTTACTCTTTTTTTTTTTTTTTTCCTGTCAGTTAAGGCTATATCTGAATTTATGACAAGGGAAGATGCCTTTTGGATGTATAATGAAGAAAACCCAACCCAAATAACAAGAAGAAAAATGAGTCAAAAGAAAGCCATAGGGCATAAATATAAACAGTAAACAAAGACAAATTATAACAAACTTTACAATTTATTTAGAAGAAATGACTTCTTGATTGATAAATAAGATACATCAGGATCTTCTCTATGTTCAGTATAAAGGCTGAAATAGTGAATAACACTGACTTGGTTAGAAAGTACTGCTTTATTAGTGCTAAGAATTTAAAAACAAATACACAAAGAAAAACCAAATGATTCTGTTTTTAGAAAAGTTTGTCATTCTGAAAAGACTTTGAGGCTGAGCACAAAATGAAAAGGAATTTTTTGAAAAGGGGAATCTACCAGTTCAGACAGAAATCATCAGTTTAGACAACAGAAAAATCCAGCTATTCATTACCCTTAGAGCCAAGTATATTAACTGTTCCTGACAGACCTGAAGCCTCTCATGGATTTCACCCTGGTTGCCCAGGCTCTGAAATTATTACAGTTGCCATCAGAATGCTGAGGTACTTGCTTAACCTCCCCGCGTCTTTGCATGAATGTTAATTCATGAGTTTACCTCTTTGCAGTATGTTTGTCATATATTTAAAATTATTTAAATGGGACCCAATACCCAGTGTCCTGAAATGTCTCAATCAGTAAATGTTTGTAAGATTATCTGTCTGCGACATTCACTGACATTGATAATGATAACAAACAGAATTTTGTCATTTGAATAAAACACTTTTCATGATGGGCATTACTCTCACCCCATTTTTAAATTACAATCAATGAAGCACTTTTATTTCTTGCATGAAGCTCCTTGCCCACATGTGTAAGTAAGAGTGTAGGAGACATGTTTATCTATGTTTAAGCTTACTATATTGTGTCAAAAATTTTGTAGCTTTAAAAACCTACATTTTAGAGAAAGCAAAGAAATACAAGATGCTAGGGAGTGCCCAAAGTCTTAAAGAAAGCGTGTTTAGTAAGAAAGGCATGAAGAAGAAAAAAAATGGGAAATTATGCTTCCCTTCTTCAGGGAAGTGGGCAACTCACAGACTACATGGCTGTAGCTAAGAAGTTCTGTACTGTAGGTGGGTTTCCAGGCTGGAGAAACTTACTATCTCATTAACGCACTAGGTATTCCAACCATCTATTTATTATAAACCACCTTCCCAGCGGTGGTTCTATGACCAGATGACTGACCAGTCAAACTCACATAAAATGGAGGTGCTTGGGATATTACACACCCCACTGGTTCTGGGACATAAATCAAATCTTTGACTTGTTTTGATTTTAAGGGTCATATTGGGTCCTTAGAACCCTAATTTTGATGGCATTTGGGCATCTCTTGATCTATCCAGTTAGGCAATTTAGGAGGCATGGACCCACCATAAAGTCCAGTTAAACACAATTATACCTGAGTTATTGACATAAGAACAGCAAACTTCATCTAAGGCCATGTATGAGCCATCTTCCTTTAGGAACAGTAGGTCCAGCCCCCTTCTGTTCTGTAGGACCATTTTAGCTAGGGAGTTAACCTGTCCCTCCAACTGCCGATATAGTCCTGTAGACATCCAATGTTCCTGTCTATCTGAGAGCTTAGAGGTCTAAAATTTTTATTACCCATGGCTAGGATGGTGGCACCCAAGGCATCAGAACTTGCAATGCCTGCTTTCACAAGGATGGCGTTGGGACTTCTCTTGGCCCTTGACAGTGGGTTAAAGTGAAATGTTTCTGTCCTTTCTCTCTGCTATAGAGATAAACCTGGGAGAGAACATGGACTAGTATGCACATGCCTCCATGGTGAGAGTCCCAATTTAGCTGTTTTGTGGTCATGTACTTAGTGAGACTCCGGGTGCATGCCCACCAGGTGGTTTCAGGGGCTTGAAAGAGTAAACCCAGGTTTCCTGAAAACTTACAGGGCTATATGTTACTTTAATATTTTCCCCCCTCTGAAGAGGTAACCTTTAAAATTTAGGTTAGACAAGAGCTCTTAAATACTTTGGATATTTCTGGACTTTGATACAGACCAGGCTGCTAAGAGGCCAAAGGACATTTTGACTTTTAGCCAAAGAAGAACCAGGCTACTTTTCTTCAGTGGTCTTTTTGCCATGACTGCCTAGCCAATTTCTACCTCCTATTCTTATTATACCGGCCTCTGAAGAGGTGACCCAACATTTCCCAATGGGGAATCAGGACACAGACTTCTCTGGCTTCTTCCACGCTGAACAGGGTTCTCCCAGCCATGTGGCTGCCAGTCAGCCACGTGTCTGACCTCCCCTGAAGGCTCTAAACCTACATGGTCTCATGTTTTTTATTCTTTCTTCCTTCTGTTCACCTTCTCAAGGCAGCTGCCAAGGTTACCAGCTCACCTGCCTCAAGGATAACTTTTTCTTTAAAATTCTAATAAAACTGTAAAAGCTTTTTTAAAAAATTTGTATTTTAAATCACTTTGAGGTTCATAGTAAATTTATCAGGAAGTTACTAAGATTTTCTAACTCTTGTTCTCTCCTATTCTTGGCTCCCATTGTCAATATCCACCTGTTATGGAAGTTTGTGCATCTGAACACGAACCTGCAAGGGCTCATATGCTAATAGCCTGCTTCCTAGTACAATATGCAGAGTTGGGGCTATGAAACTTAATTGAGTCATAAGAGCTGTAATGTCATCTATGGATCCAGATTTACTGGATTCGTAATTTGATGATGCTATTGGGAAGTGATGGGAATTAGCAAGCGCAGTTCAGTTGAAGGAATTAAGTGCCTGGGCAAATGCTGCAAAGGGATAACCTTGTTTTCAGTCCTTTTTGTTTCTTTTTGCTTCCTGACTACTATGAGATGAGCAGCTTTCCTCTACCATATCCTGTAACTGTGATGCTTCAGCTTTTCCACAGGCCCAGCAATGCTGTCAGTCAACCATTCAATGAAATCTCTAAAACTGTGAGCCAAAATAAAGCTTTCCTCCTTTAAGTCACTTTTCTTGAGGTGTTTTTTTAAGCACTAAAAACCTGACTAACATGAGGGGCTGTGAGTAGTCAAAGTGACCCTAGGGTACGCTCAGATAGGAAACTATATTCCTGAGTAGTAGAGCCTGAAAGAGAAAGACCATCTGATGTGCTTCAGTCTACCAGCCAAGGCCACTTAGTTCAAGCAGGTCTCTGGAAATGCTGTAATTCAATACAAATTTTACAAAACTGAAGATACGGAGTCTTGCTGTTGCCTTTTAGACCAACTAATCAGGTCTGTGCACTGGGAGCCATGCAAAAGGAAGCCCACAAGATGATTTGGCATGGAAATGAAAGCACCTGGAACAGCAGGAACAGAGGGCTGACAAGGAGTTAGAAAAATCCACAACTCTTCACTAGAATGAGAAAAATATCAAGAGCAATGGAGAACATAATTCAAGGAAGAGGCACTCCAGAATGAATGCAGCAAGTAGACTGAATACTGTCTGCCCTGCGTCATGTCTGAAGTTCCTCACAGCTGTGTTCCTTACATTCTTACAATCCAATGGTAGGAATGAAATTCTAGAAAGCAGAAAAGAAATAAAAGCTGAATAAAGACATTTGGCATAACATTTTATGAGGCGTTCAGAAGGAATCATATAAGAAAATTACTGTTCTAGAAGACAGCTAGAAATGGAAAGCATTTACATAACTGGCCTGGACAGGTCTCTGAGGACAGAGAAGAGCCTCCAGCTGTGTTACTGCATCTCTGAGGATATGTTGATGATATAATAATGACCATAAAATGAGAGATCACTTTACATAAAATAAGCTGAAACGAGGTTGAACATCAAACCGACTCTCAAGAGTTCAAGGCTTAGTCAGATTGAAAACAATTCTTCTTGGAAAAATCTGGTAAGGATTCACATGTGCAATCTTTAAAGTCTGGCTTAGAAAATGAGGCAATGAATTAGCATTGTGGACAATGAAAGCAGAATATAAAAAGAGAGATGAAGCCAGATTATAAGAGGGAAACTTGTTATTTAGTGATCTGTGCACCATATTATAAATATTTATATAATAAATGAAAAAAAAGAAAATGTGCATCGGAGGAATCATGACAACACACATTGTTTTTTACTGTGAATGAAATATGAAGGTGAA
Organism: Nannospalax galili; assembly: GCF_000622305.1. Lineage (NCBI taxonomy): Eukaryota > Metazoa > Chordata > Mammalia > Rodentia > Spalacidae > Nannospalax > Nannospalax galili. The sequence goes on from NW_008330327.1 coordinate 1,596,847, forward strand.
TTTGATATTGCTTTCAAGATTAATTCAAGTAAAGATATAAAACAAAATGTCAGATAAGTAACATCCATAATTACCTATCTTTTAATAGGCACAATAATTGAACAGCTATTCACTCACCAAACGACCTTTGAAAAAATTGACACAATAATGTGAGCAACTATTGTGGCTGTTTTTAGTGTATCAACATGAAAGGCATATGGAAGGAGTCAGAAAGAAAATTGCAGCCTATATGATTCCTCTGTAATTCCTAACAGCCTAGAAGGAGAGAGACTTCCTCTGACTGTTGAAGGGCGAAACAATTAAGTCCAGACCTTAGACCTGAAACACAGTACCAGTGGGTCTGGTGCTGGGCAATGGCTTGCTGCCTCTACTGTCAAAGCAACACCCACAGAGTGAGCCTTCAGAACTTCTAGAGCCCATGTTGGTGGAGACCTCACCATCCTTCCTTCCTCCCTGGGCTGCAAAGTGGGAGCAAAACGCCCCTCGCTGGGAAGAAGTGTGCAAATACTAGAGAGAAGGGCTTTGTTTTAGAGCCCAGAGCCAGGTCTGCCACATTAAGACCCAGCATCGAGAAGAAACTAAAGACCATATCCCAGGCCAGAAATTTCAGATACAGCCTCCAAGACACATCCTGGCATCAAGCAGAGACCTGTTTCCAGTGGCACAGCTCAAATTTTGACCAGCATCCAGTCTCTTTCTGAGACAGTTCAGGCCTAGCAGCTGTGACTTATGTGTGATACAGCTTAAAGTGAATCTTGGTGGCCACAAGATTTCTGACACCCATATCTCTTGGGTAGTATAACTATCCCCAAGCTAATGCTCACAGAGGAACCTGAAGACAACCTGCCCCCTAGGGTTATGGATTTCTACTTTGGTCTGTAATACTTTCAACTACACGACCAGTCTTAGTGCACCTAAGATTATGCAAGCCCTTGAAATAGTTGTGAGAATCAAACATGACTCTGCTTAAGATCAGCCAAGGGAAAAAAGGGCTATCTACATTAATGCTACACTAGCCTGCAGAATACAGTGTGGTGTAATCCCTCATTCAATGGGGTAGAACAAGTTACTACACAATACTTTGTCCTGAAACTCAATTCTGGACTGGTGAAACCAACCACTGGGCAGGTCCTAATGAACCCCATTCCAAGGCTGCCTGGAGTTAGAGCCTCTGGAAGTCAGAGAATGGTGTCAGACAACAACCTGTGGCCCCGCTCTACCAGACTTCTATTCCAACCACCATTGCCTGTGGGTGGTTGCAGCTTCCTTAGGCTAGGAAACCACTCAAAGGTAAGGATTCCTGCAACAGCGTGAGCTTTGAGCGTGTCCCAGTGTTGCAGTGCCTTTGTCTGCTGTGGGTTGAAGATGACATAGCAATTTTGGCAATGTTCATCAATATTGGAGGTCATGGGTATGACATAGAGGCCCATAAAGAAGAAATATTTTTCATTTCATTTTATTTATTTTTTTAAAATGTTTTATTCTTTGAGAATTTCAGTTAATGTGTATTTATTATATTCAACCCTTCCTCAGATCCACCCCCACCTCCTGCCCATTCCAAATTCATGTCTTTTTTTTTTTTTTTAAAGCCCATGGTGTCCAATTTTCCTTACTCAAATACTCTTGGGACTAGAGCCTGGTCAGCCTGGTCAATCTACCCTGGTCAACCTTCCCCACTCTTAAGTAAACTCAACTCTCCCTCTCCCAGTAGCTATCAGTTGTCAACAGCAGCTCAGCGAGGCATTGGGCTTCATGCTTACTCCCTCCCTTTATGCTGAATTTTTATCTGGCATGAGTTTGCTTAGGTTGTGTGCATGCTATCACAAGTGCTGTGAATTTGTATGTCCAGCTGCCCTGTCGTGTCCTTAAAATGCTATTTCATTGTAGTCGGCCATTGCCTCTGGTTCTTACAAACTTACTGTCCTATCTTCCCAATGATCCCTAAGCCTTTGGGAAAGGACTGTGATATAGATGTCCACTTAGGACCAAGGACCCTGCAGATTCTTATTCTCTGCACATTGACCGGTTCTGGGACTCTGTTTTTATCACAATCTGATGCTAAAAGAAATTTCTCTGGTGACAGTTGAGAGATGCACTAATCTATGAGTATAACAAGAAGTCATTAGGAGTTGGGATAATACTGTGCCCTTTTAACAGGATAATAGTTAAAGTAGAGCTATTATTGAGATAAATGACACCAAGTATTCTGAGAAAGTAGAGAATGGCAACTCACTCACTCTTGGTAGAAATATGTTAGTACAGCCATTATGTAAAATAGCATGGAGGCTTCCAAAAAAATTAAAATAGAAGTATCATATGATAAGCAATCCGCTACTGTGTCTATATGCAAAGGAAATGAAAGTGATGTTTTGAGAAGCTCCTGTCCTCCCGAGCTCATTGCATCATTACTCACAACCAGGAAATAGAAATAATTGAAGTCTCTTGAATGAACACAAGAAAAGTGGTACACAGTGGACTGCTATTTGGTCATCAAAAAGAATGTAATATCACATTTAAGACAGTACGCAACATGATGGAACTAGACGTAATTATGTTATGTAAAATAGCTAGACACGGAAAACATGTTCTAGCTTGAATTACAGAGTTTGGTGACCATCCGTAAGAATAATGTACCATACATTTAAAAACCTAGAAAAATGGGTTTGAACATTTTTTCCCTAAATAAAATAACTATTTGAGGAGAGAAATATATTTAATCTGATTTAAAGAATGCATAATGTGTACATGCATCAAAAATCACATGACACCCCAATAGTATATACACTATTTGTAATCTTATGTATTAATAAAAGATAAAATAAACATAATAGGAGCTGAATAGACTGGAAGAAAAAGATGTATATAGTGAACATGTCTAAAAGTGAAAATATCATTCTATAGAAATCACATACATTCTATAAAAGGCAGAAACATTTGCCTAAGTGTTGAGCTTGTGATGGGCAGAGGATAAAGCCCTCATTTCAGACAAGAATTATTTTTTGTACACATGCAGCTAAGTCAGATAATATTTGTAAACCATGTTATGAAATGGACAGATTGGCTTAATTAATTAACCACAGTGTTTCACACCGGACAAGGGGTGCTCTGCCAATATAACAAACACCATTCTCTCATCTGTTTGTTTGAAAATTCAAAAGATTAAAAGCTTATTAAACTTAAGTCATTGTTCAATTTGTGCTTCAATTGGCACAAGATTTTTAAAATATATGTATCAAAAGGCTTAAAATGCAGGAAAATAGTAAAATGATTAACAATTTTTCTTTAATAGAAATTTATTCAAACATCTGACTTAATACCCGCATAGCAAATATGTATTGCTATTACACTTGAATTTAATTTAGGTTAAATGTAAACATTCTACTTTCTGATTTCATCACAAAATTATACAGCTGTAGACACATTATCCTAATAGATAAATTAGATTCTTTTAGAAAAGAAAGACATATAATATTGACAGGAAATTGCACAATAGCTAACCACAGCCTTGATGAAATGATCACAGCGCCTTCCTGCTTTCAGTTTCTTGTCATTAGTGTTTCTCCCCCCTCTAAGTTCTCTTCAATCTTCTGCAACTTTTTATGAGACTGTGAATGTGCAGTCACTAATGAGAATACACACCTGTTATTTCTCCTTCACTTCTTGCAATAAATACAGTTAATGAGAGGATGCTATTGACTCATACCGTGTTAAAGTCTAAAGCTTTTGAATATACCCTTTGAGTATAAAAATCATCTTTAATAGTAAAGGCTCAAGATTTGTTGCTTTTGTTTTTCACATATACTTAAAGGATATGATGTCTAGTGTTTTAGTACTTAGTCTTCATTCATGCACTTATAAATGTCCATGGTTAGCTGTAGGAAGTTAAGAAGTAAGGTATATGGCACAATAATTATATGCTAAGAAAAGGGAGAAAAGACAGGTATGTTATAAACAATTGTCACTAATGAGATTAGAATTACCTAATTTGTTATTCAATGTTCCAATAATCACCATTATTTAGGATTTGCAGTTGTTAATGTCATACTTTTCTTGGAGTACAAGTAGATGTTATTATTGAACTTTAATCCATTCTGTCACAAGAAAAGATTAAAACATGCCGGGTGTGGTGGTGCACACCTTTAATCCCAGCACTCTGGAGGCAGAGGCAGGCAGATGTCTGTGAGTTCAAGTCAAGCCTGGTCTACATAGTGAGTTCCAAGACAGCTGAGGGGCTACAGGGAGACCTTGTCTCAAAAAGACCAAAAAAAAAAAAAAAAAAAAAACCACTAAAACATTCAATTTATACTTTTCAAAATAACAGTATAATAAATTAATGAGGTTTCAAAATTTCTTCTGTACCTTCTTTTTAAAAATATTTTATTATTTATTTTCTTATGTGTATGAGTGTTTTGCCTGCATGTGTGTACCACATGTATGCAATGTCCCAAAGAGGCCAGAAGAGGGCATCAGATCCCCTGGATCTGGAGTTCCAGATGGTTGTTAGAAACCATATGGGTGCTAGGAATCCAACCACGGTCCTCTGGAAGAATAGTCAGTCCTCTTAAACACTGATCCATCTCTCTGGCTCCCCAAGTTATAATTCTTGATCAAATCACTACTATATGAAAGCATAAGCAAGTTTCTCTCTTTCCAGTTTTGTGGTATGATATGTAATGCAGTTATATGATAAATGATGCACATTTTCTTATGTTACCACTGATTGAAGGTTGTATATGATTGTTTTTAGCAGTTTTAAAATAATAGAATTCTAAGTTAGATAGTACTACACCAATTATACCTTGGAATTTTAAAGAAAGAGGAAAAAAAGAAAAAAATATTACCAAAATTATTTTCCCTAAGTGTAGCTAGGATGGGAACCAGCAGTAAAATAAAAATTTGTACCCTGAAAAACATTCAAAAAGTTATTTGTAACTTAGAAGAAAAGAAATAGGAAGCACAAAAGCAATCAATTGAATAATTATTTGGAAATGCAAAAAAAAAAAAACCACCAAAACAATTACATAGACAATTCCATTTCCAACAATATAGTTAGTTTCTCAGATAAACTCTTTCAATAAAAAGAGCTAAAATGTTAGATAAATTAAAAGTTGAAATCTTGAACTTCTGATGGACTTGCAGGGACTTGAGGACCATCCAATCCAGACTCCATTTGAAGGCAGATATTTCCAATTCTGACTGCTTCTGGGAGGTTTTCACGAACTGAAGAAATGAAATTTCCTTTCTGAAGCCATGGGAACACTAAGTTTCTCCTTTAGCCACATGAGGGTGAGTGAGATATTTCAACACATCTCTCCTCTCTTGGCTCTAAAACAAATCTTGCCTCAAGTTTAGGTACTGAAACAAACGAACGAACAAAACCATTGAATTTCGTCTGTTTGTGGACAATTCTTTGTCCCTGTCTCTACCCCTTTCAGTGTCTAGATCTAGTGAAACTACTACCAAATCCATTCACAAAGAATTTTCTGGTGTCCTATTATATTTGAATACTTTTTTTTTTTAACCCAAGTGTTTTTAGAAGATTGTAGGTGGTGGAGTCTAGCTGGAGAAAGTGTTCAACCAAGGACAGGCCTTTGACAGTGCTGTGCAGCAACTTCCTCTATTGAAATAGTCCCTCCAGGAGGGAGGAGACTCATAAGACTCAGCAAGTAAACAGAGAGAGCTAAATCTACAAGATTAAAGTCCCTTTACCAAAATTACAGAAGCAGTAGACACTTGTTGGCGAAAGGGGACTGACCTGCCAAAATGAGAGGAGAGGGAATTCTCCAACCTCTCCAGCTGCTTGCTAGATAAGAAGAGAGCTCCAATGTTGTGGCTGGGTTCAGATTTTCAAGGATACAACTGCCATGAGTTGTCCCTGCCCCTGTAAGGAACCCCTCACCCATATTCCTCTAACTCCAACAAACTCTTTGGCTTATCAAGCTGGACTTTGGTAGAACCATTTCTTGTTTCTTTAGTTTGTTGTTAGTTCCTTTTCTAGGGTGAGTAGATGTTTGTGTCACATATCTCAGGAAAAGTCTCATAGACAGAAAGTTAACCTCCTCTGGTTGTGGAATGAGTTCTCAGCATCATGATCTGCCAGGCTATGAAGAACTCAGCTGTATGCTCTGGCCACCAAGGATAGTGCCTCTCCTGCCAATATGTTATGTTAAATTGATATCCTCATAGACTGTCAGCCGAGATTAATCTTTCCATCTTTAAGATGTTTCTGCTAGGCACTGGATCACAATGAGGAGAAAAGCTAGAGTCCACTAACTTTTTTGCTATTTTCATTCATGCCTCTCTCACTCTGCTTTTTAGCTACTTATATCCAATTATTTTTATTGTATTTAGCATTGAATTCAATCTCTACCACCTGCTGCAATAGCTCTTCATCTCAGAATGTATTTTCTTTACCATCTTAAGGTATTATAACCTAAGCATAACCATACGTTTATTTGAGGTTAGAATTCTTAAAACTTACAAGATGCAAACAGAAGTCAAAATTTAACTCTGTGTCCACAAATTGTTAATCAACTCACAGAATTTCCATACACCAAGAGAAATCCTCTTAAGAAGAGTGTGCGTTTGCTTCAGTCTTCAAGGACTTTCCAACAGAAAAAGCTCTAAAATAATTGAAAAAACAGAAAGTAAATCACAGTAGGCAAGAAGCAGTAGCGACAGTAAATGACACACAGGAAGAGAATTTATATATTGGAAGTAGACACAGAGTATGAAACAAACGTATTTATGACAGCTAATAAATACAATCTTGAAACAGTCTTCAAGAGAAAAGAACTTATAAGTAATAAAAGAGGTTCCTGGGTTGGGTTAGTTGACTACACACCCTCTGGGCTGAGGCAAAAGCTTCTGCTCCTGTTTTTGAGAATTTGAGTCTATTTTTCCAGAGTGGCTTACAAATATCATGTGGTCACATTATTTTGTTACAATCTCCAATGTCGTCTCGTTTCACACAAGGTAAAAAGGTCTGCCTGTAAAGTCATTTGTGACACTCTACATTATCTCCCTGCACTGTTTTTACAGTTTCTATTTACTTCCCCTATGTAGTCATGCTATGTTGTACTAGTTCTAAAATCTGGTAAACCTTTCCTTTTTCAGGGATGTTACATTCAATGTGCACTCTGCTTGTAAAAACCTTCTCCAGTGAGCTACAGAGTCTGTGCACTCACAACCCTCAAGTGTTTGCCCAGATGTGTGTAGGAATGACTTTTGGGAATGCCTCATGCTTTGCCTAAGCTTGTAACCATAGGTATTCTTATGTTTTGAAATAATTTAATACTATCTATTAAATTTACCTTTTTACAGTGGAATCAACTTATTTAAAATTAACTAGCCTTTAGGAAACCAATGCAAATAATCTTACTAGGCCTCTAGTTCCTCTTACAATCAACTTTTACAAGCTAAGCTAAATATTTGGCTTCAATCTTAAACTATATTTCCTATTTCTCTCTCATGACTCTTCGTTACCTCAGGCCCAGACTAACGTGTGTGTGTGTACGTGTGTGTGTGTGTGTGTGTGTGTGTGTGTGTGTGTGTGTGTGTGTGTGTGTGTGTGTGGTGAAAATATCACTGCTGAAAGCAGTGACCTTGGAAACGTACTGAAAGCAATGAATTATCCATAGTAAATGTTGCCAAATAACATGTGAACTCAGATTCATAACATCGTGTTTGTGATTCTGTATGCTATTCTGGGTTAGTAGGGGTCAGATAAGGCAAACTTCTTTATTTAAACATTCTTTAAGGCAAAGCTCCTCATTCCTTTCCCATGTGACTCTGAATGTACTGTTTAAATAAATACAAAGAAAGTTCTTTGTTTAAGGAAGAGTTTTGAGAGAAATCAGAAGGAACATTTCAGGCAACATATCAAGCTCACTCTTGGTTTAAATACTGTGTTTAGGCACTGGCTCATGGTATCCTCCACAGATGGGAAAATAATTACCTCATCTAAAAGTCCCCAAACTCCCTCTATTACTTACAACTCTAGCACTCCCTACATTTAATCTCATCCTTAATATTTTCTGAAGTACCTATACTTCAGTGTATTATAAATATTTCTTTTTCATTTTTCTTGGTGTTATAGCCATACTATCTATAAGAATGTCTGTGACAAAATGTAGTCATTCATTTAATATCTGAGAAATGAAAGATATGTTGCATTATATAAAAGAATATAAGGATAAATTACAAAAAATTACAAGAATGTTTAGTAAATGTAGTTAAAGAACCTCTACAATGAAAACTTTAAAACACTGAAAAAAGAAAGTTAAGAATTCACAGACATTGGAAAGTTCTGTCAGGCTCCTGGACTGGTGGAATCAATATTGTAAAAATGGCTACCTTATCAGAAATAGTCTACCCATTCAATACAATCCCCATAAAGATTTCAATGCGCTTCTTCTCAAAACTAGAAAAAACCCTCAAATTCATATGCAAACACAAAAGACCACAGATCACCAAAACAATCCTAAGAAAATGAACAAGGCTGCAGGGATCACAGTACCAGACCTCAACTTGTACCACAAAGCCATAGTGACAAAGACGTATAGTACTGCAAAAAACGAACTTGTAACAATGGAACAAAGTAGATAACCCAAAAAACCTCACAGCTATTACTGCCTAACTGAAAGACAGTCTTTCAACAAATGGTGCTGGCAAACCTGAGTAACCACCCAAAAGAGAATGAAATTAGATCCAAATATCTCATTCCTGCACAAAGATTAACTCAAAATGGACTAAAGGCCTTAATTAAAAATCTGAGGTGCTAGACCTACTCAAGGAAACCATTAGGAATAGGCATAGGCAGAACTTTCTGAACAGGACTCCAATAGCATAAGAAATAACTCCAAGTACTGATAAACAGGATTATATGAAATTAGAAAGCTTTTACATAGCAAAGTAAACTATCAGTAACTGGATGGAAAGCCTAGAGAATGGGGAAAAATTTTGCCAGCTATACATCAGACAGAGGGAGTAATATCTAGACACCAGAAGGAACTGAAAAACTCAGCAGCATTTCTCAAAAGAAACACAAATGACCCATATCTTAGCTTTTTTTTTCTTGCTTTGTGACAAAAATGTTCTGTCAAAAATCATCTTATGGGAGAAGAATATATTTTGATCTACCGTTCCATGTTACAACCCACCATTGCATGTTTTACAATCCACCATTCTATGTTGCAACACACCATTGCATGTTACAATCCACCATTCTATGTTACAGTGAACGATTCTCTGTTACAATCCACCATTTCATGTTACAGTCCACCATTCTGTGTTATAGTTCACCATTCTATATTACAGTCCACCATTCTGTGTTACAGTTCACCATTCTATATTACAGTCCACCATTCTGTGTTACAGTCCACCATTCTGTGTTACAGTTCACCATTCTATATTACAGTCCACCATTCTGTGTTACAGTTCACCATTCTATATTACAGTCCAGCATTCTGTGTTACAGTTCACTGCAGCAGGGGAGTCACGGTGACAGGAGTTTGAGTGAGCTGTTACATTGCAATCCAGAACCAGAATCAGGGAGAAATGAATGTATACATGCATTCTGATTCAGTTTTGGATCCTCTTCCTTGGGAATGGTGTCATTCATCATTCACAGGGGGTGGGTCTTCCCATAATCAAGATAATCCCCCACTGACTTGCCCACAGGCCAACCTAATCTAGATAATCCCTCTTTGAGACTCCCTTCACCAGTGATTGTGTCAAGTTGCCAATTAACACTAGCCATCACAACTAACAAATATATACATTTTTAAAGCATTCAACATTATCCACCAGGGAAATACAAATTAAAGTTACTTTCAGATTCTGTCTTATCAAAGTGAGAATGATCATCATCAAGGAAACAAAGGACAACAAATACTGATGAAGATGTTGGAAGAGAAATACTTGTTCACAGCTGGTGGGAGTATAAACTGGAATAGCCCCTATGGAAATCAGTCTGGAGGTTTCTCAAAAGTCTGAAAATAGAATTAGCCTTTGAGCCAGCTGTAGCATTCCTGGCTATATACCCAAATGATTCTATACCCTACCTCAAAGAGATCTGCACAACCATGCTTATAGTTGTGTTTAAGGATATAATTCCTGGTAGGCTAACCACGCTCCAAGGAATGGATCCACACTCAAGAGTATCTGGGCAGCACTAATTGAACTCCAAGGTCTTTGAACAATAAGAGCACATGAGATCCCTCTGCCTGTGTCTCCTGTGTGCTGGGATTAAAGGTGTGTAACCACACCTGGCAAAAATAAATAAATAAATAAAATAAAATAATTTGATAAATAAATAAATAAATAAATAAATAAATAAATAAATAAAAAATAAATAAATAAATAATTTTACAGTGTCATAGAACTTGCAATATCTTGGGTAAAGGTAGCGCAAGGTGTATTGGATTTATGCGCAAAATTTGTGAATCTTAGCAAAATAACTTAAAGAAACTTAGCAGGGGTATAATGATGATTAAGATTGATTGAGATGTTCCGTATGAAATACAAAAAAAATTCAACAAAAGTGAACTTAAAAAAAGAAAATACTATGCTTAAAGATTCACGATAAAGCAGAGATGTTGATGCTTCTCACGTTAATCAATAAATTCAGGAAACGGAATTTTAAAAAAGATGCTGTGGTTTAGCTTTGAAATGTCCCCTGAGGGCTCATGTGCTGAAGACTTGATCCACAGTGGCACTTTGGAGATATGACTGAATCAAGAGAGCCTGACCTAATCAAAGGATTGATCCCTTAATGGATTCACACTTCAATGACATTATTGAGGGATGATGGGAACTATGAGGAAGTGGCTGTCTGGAGTCACACACTGAAGAATATCTCTTGTTCTTGGTTCCCTTCTCTCAGTCTCTGTTTCCTGACCACCATGAGGGGAGCAGTTTTACCCCACTGTGCTCTCTCTGCTGTGATGCTCTGCCTTAACTCAAGCCAAAGTAATGGAACAAGACTGCTATTAACTGAAACCTTGAAATCTTAAGCCTAAATCTTTTGTTTTTTTAAATGGCTTCTCAGGCAGTTTTGTCATAGTGAGGAGACCCTGACGATCTAGTCTTAGTTATATTGCTAATGTTTCTTTGTGGAATTTGATATGTACAATTCAAATTTTATTTGGTGCCCAAGAATACTAAAAAATAAAAATAAAAAAACCTCTTGAAGTAAAATGGAAAATGACAAGGATCCCCACCAGATAATAAGCAGTGTTATAACCCCGATAGTGCAATAATTTAATGGGATAAACCAGTAGACAAGTGGAACTGACAGAAAATTCAGACAGAGTTCTAGGTATGCACACACTGGGTGTTTTACAGTGAGGATATCACATATGCCTTTTCTATAAGGAAGAGAAAAGAAATGGACATTCTACCATATGTTTAAAAAGATTCAAATACACTAACAGCCTAAATGTGAAAGGCCCAAATAAAAATTCCTTTTAAACAAAATTCTTGGAATTATCCTAAAGAATTCATGCTAAAGTTATTTTAAATTAAAAAATTAAGTGGTACAAAATGTATAAGAAGTCCCACAGAAAAAGTAAAATATTCATCAAAGTCTGCAAGTCATGTCCAAATAATCATGAAATAAAATTGTAAAGAAATCAGAGATTAGGCTGGAGAGATAGCTCAACATTTAAAAGCACTGGTTGTTCTTGCAGAAGACTAAGGTTCAAATCCCAGCACCCACATGGTGGCTAACAACTGTCTGTAACTCCAGTTCCAGGGAATCTGATGCCCTCTTCTGTCAACCGTGGGCACTGCATTACATGGGTGTACTTACATACATACAGGCATAACACTCATACACACCAGAGAAAAATAAAATGAAAACAAAGCAAGTCAGAGATCATTTTTACTACATTTAATCAATTAAAAATCGATACCCAGATTATAAGAAATTCTTAGAGTAGTTGCTAAGAAATACCAAATAACCAATAAAAAATTGAACAAAAACAATTGAGAGTATATTGACAAAATGCAAATTAGCCAAGAAACATGAAGAAAGCCTCTTCTTCATTAGGAATAAAAATGTATATTAACAAAGGTAGTTATTATAAGATCTCAACCAATTCTTAGGCAAAATATTTATTACCTGATGTTATCAAATGTTGATACATGCATGAAGCAACAGGCCCTTGTGTGCCTTGGGAAATGAAGTGCAACTCAGCAGACATACTTTAGAATCAGATTGGTCTTCCATGGGCAAGTTGAACATGCACATAACATTGGACTTAGGGCTGCCATTCCTGGAGTTAATGTACATGAATATTAGCAATTTTATAATTAACCCAAATGTCCATCAATCATAAAACTGGAAATACACTGTAATGTTAAGATGGCATACAATTTTGCAGAGACACTAAATAAAAACAGGTGCATACAAACTTCACCCAATAAAGCTACCCAAACCTCATACTGGATAAAATAAGTAAAATAAATGAGATGCTCAAAGTAGGAGTGTAAATTAATGAAGCAAAAACAGGAGAGCTATATCTGCAATGATAAAATTATTTAAAACAAATGCAAAATGAGATGGCCATTGTAATGCAGAATGATGAAAACTGGGGGTGGAGGGTGATGTCAGGTCAGTGGGAAGGGTCTAAGGGACTTAGAAAAATGCTGTCCAATCTTCACTTCTTAACTTCAGCAGTGTATGTATCAATACTTTGGTGCATATTGCATTAAAATTCTTTAAGACAACCCAGACGTTAGTGAATGCCTCTCTGTAGGTGCAGGTTTTGGGATAAAACAAAAGGAGTTTTATAATGAAACAACTTCATAGGATCTCAAATCTGAATAACTATGCTGAGCCAAAAAGCTGCATCTAGATATGGAGTTATTTGGTTATAATTTTTCTCACTAACACATTCCAGCCTTGAACTCCTGACCCTTTGAAATACCAAATGTAATTATAATGTGGTATTTTGTTTAAGCACATGCAATTATGAGGACACCACTGGATTGTGGTAGTGTGTGATATTTTCCAACTGCTAGAGGTATAACATACCATTTTATTGTGGGTATCTGCTTCTACTGAGGACTCTATTTTGTAGGTTTATATAACGTTAGAAGCCTTTCCTTTAGTCTGCCAAACTCTCTGTCTGAGTTTACAGGATAAAAAATGAATCATATTTGGGGATGAAAGTCAAGAAAATGCTTCCAAAAATCTGGTATTTCACTTTAGGAAATACTGTCCAGCCTTAAATTGTCAGGTTTTGAAGTTAGAATTTTTAGACCATTATAGCTTTTTTTTTTGGCTGTTATTGATGCCAAAGACATATCTGAGTTATTAGAAGAAAGGATCCCTGTCCATTCAGTTAAAATGAGAATTGTAGTAAGCAGAGGAAGTTAACAAGAATGAATTATATTATTTTCTGCTACATTGCCCATTACAGACAACTCTTAACTGGATATATTTCATATGTTGGCATGGTCTTCCTTTTCATGATATCTAGCTATTCTGTTTTCTTAAGTGTAAGCATATCTTCAGTTTCCTCTGTATAGTCCATTCATACAAGGTTCTATGAAGATTACTTGAATTTAGCCCAGATCTTGGAAGCTGTGCTTCTCCCACAACATCTTGTAAAACACACTTTTCTTGGTACTTTATGAATAAGCACATTTATCTGAAGGCTTAAATTCATCAGTGTTTCACATAAGGTAATAGAAAATGGATGTATTTGAACACTGTTGAGAGCTCCTGAATGCTAGCCTCTTTCTATGTAGGTCAGGAATATACTTTATGACTATTTTGCAGTGAATATATAAGTAGCACTGTTTTCCCCTGTAAAATAATAGTCATAGTGTTCTCAGAAAAGTCACTCTTTGCATTTAATCAGTTGGAAAAAAATTCCTTTTTCGGAGGATACTATTATTATGTTCAGAAATTTACATAGGAAAATATGTTGCAGACCTCTTAGATCTAAAGTTTAAAACAGGCAATTTCAGCTGGACCAAGTTTTTGTAAATATTCTGGAAATTAAAAATATTTAGAACTTAAGTCTGTAACAATTTATACCCAGACATACATAAACACTTGAAATTACATATGTGTATCTGCTGATTTTTTTTCTTTCTTCCAAATACTTAACCATGAATAACCAGTTGAAATGGAGTCATCTTGGTACTGAGAGAAAGCCAGAAAAATGACACAGTGGATATAGGAAGGTCAGTGCCTGAAAAACTATTAAATCTCCATATGATCGTGTTCTATACTAGCAGTGCTTAATTCAGTAATTCAAATTGGGCATTATTGAATTTATGTCTGTTTTGAGCATATTAAAATGAACCATATTAAAGTAGGTAACACATTGCATAATATGTACATATATGTACACATATAAACACATTTAAAAGTACACAAACTATAAAAGTATAGCTTAATAAATTTTCATAAAATAAACATAGCTATACGGCCAGGACCTATATTGTTCACCAGAAAAATATCATATCCTAAAACTGTTCCCATAATTCCTTCCAGCCATTAGTCTACCATCCAAAGAAGATCTGACTTTTAATACCATAGATTAATTTTGTCTGTCTTTGAACTTTATGTAAATCAAATTATATAAAATGTATACACTTTTGTTTTTCCCATGCAACATTATATTTATGAGATTGTATTTATATTTTCCTTACATGTATTGCTGTTTAGTATAAATTAGCGATTTAAAGACATAGTTTGTTATGACTATAAAATTTATCCTAAAGTAATAACATTTAAATGCTAACAAGGAACATTGGCTCAAATCCCACGGTATAAGAGCTGAAGGCATTAGAGGCAGCAGTTCTTTAAAATTCTTCTCTGCTACAGAAAAATACAAATTTAAAAAGACCACTTATTTTTCAGCTTAAATAGTAAACCTCAAATATCAGAATACTAGGATTTTTTCTTATTCCTAACTATATTACTTACTTTTATGTTGCTGTGATAAAACACCATGACCAAGTCAACGTAGAGAAGGAAGAGTTTATTTATGGCTTATGGCTCCAGAGGGAGAGTTCATAATGGTGGCAGAGACATGGCGGCAGGATCAGAAAACTGAGAGCTCCCATCTTCAAGCAGAGGAAGAGGAGGAACAGTGAAGCTGGAAGTGGGGTAAGGCTATGAACTCTCAAAGTCCAGTCCCTGTGACGTGCTTCCTCCAACAAGGCCACACCTCCTAAAGGGTCCATGACTGTCTCCAAACAGCAGCACTAACTAAGCAAGTGTTCAAATACTGTGGGGACACTTTTCATTCACACCACCACACTAACTTAGCTCAACTGTTTGGCTAGCTCATAAGAAAGAGGACATTAATGTCTTTACCTTTTCAGCTTATTTCTTCTGGTTTTGCTTCTGAATAAGATTCTTGAGGTTTCAGCAGCCCTTTGGGATATGATGTAATGAGTATGTAAGTCAAAGTAATGTTAGAGCTGAAATACTGTGGTAATCAGAAAATTGATTATCCTTTTATGGTACTAAACCAACTTTGAGATTCATTGCTAGGTAAAACAGAAATTTCCTTATAACAACATCAACACAGAACTTTTCTGCTAGTGTGACTGCAAAACATAACTAATATATATCTTATCCAGAGAATTTCAATGGGTTCACAAACTTGAACCTTACTTGGAATAGTGGTCCATTTTACATTAATTCTCTAAAATCAACAACAATGTCCCAATGGAGAAAATGATGTCCAATCCCCAAATGAGTTCTGTAAATACATTAGAATTTTTTCATAAGGTGAATTCTTTTAATAATATTCTGAATTCCTTGTGATTATAGTGGGACTTAAGAAAACATTCAAACATTTTGGGACTGATCCACTGGGGAGCCTCCAGATTCAATGGATTTCAAACATGGTCATTATGCAGGGAGTAACAGAAAGTTCCCCTTAACATCATCCTCCAAGAAAGTAGGCTACTGTAACCATGGTTCTGAAGTGATTCATTGTGTACATATAGTAATGTTTTCCCATAGACTTTGGTCTCTGGTTTTGAGGGGAGGATTGTAAGGGACAGAGTGAAGAACTCAGCCCAAGGACGGTTTCTACTCCTTTTTTCTTTTCAGCTGAAAGCTAGTTGCACCATTATTTGTAGGTAATTATTCTAGATGAACCAAACATCTATTTTTTTATCTTTTACTGATTTTTGAAATGCAGGTCACAATAAATTTCACTTTATGCTGTTTTCACATGAGAGTTTTGCCTGCATCCATGGAAGTATGTCACATGTGCGCCCAGTGCCTGTGGAAGCCAGAAGAGGGTAATGGATCCCCTGGAATTGGACTTAAGGATGGGTGTTAGCCACAGTGTAAGTGCTGGGAACTGAACCCGAGTCCTTTGGAGGAGCAGTAAATTCTCTTAACTGTTGACTTATGTCTCCATTCTAAAACTCTGTTTCCTTAAAATCATTTACTGCATCTCTGGGGACTGCTTGAGCATATGGATCTTATCATGCAACATGACATGTTATTAACAACATGTATTTCTTATGTTTGTGAGAAAACCATGTGTACTGTGGAGTTAGTTTAAACAGTGGGGTCAGAAAGGTCCCCCCAAACTTCACTGTTAACAATATTTTAGTTGGATAATAAAAGAAAATTATGTTAAAAATTTTCTGTTGCTTCTTGAAGAACTGGCTTTGAAAAAAATAAGGGAATAAATAATGAATTTTTATATTAGTGTTACATTTTGAGGAAAAAAATAAAGGGTTGGCTTTGGGGTCCCCAAGAATTGTTAAGGTAGAAAAAAAAATCCTTGGGGTTAAAATCCCTGCTTCTGATTAGTCTAGACTATTTTAATGGGCTTCATTCGCAAACTAAAATTCACATGGTACCATGAAAACAATGCAAGATTTTCCCAGAAAAGTTAAAAATGGCAAGTTATAAGTATTTGTTCTTCTTAAAACCACTGATTACAAACAGAGGGGAAGTGCTAAAAAGCTCAAAGCTGATCTTATTAATGTACATTTTTATATTTCACTGAACTACAGATTTTAAGAAAAACAAAATCCCTTATGGCAAGAAATATGTACAAATATGTACATTTCCCAAACGGGCCCAAGCCCACACAATGTTTACTGTAGTATGTCTAGGTATGGTAGGAAGCCAGCACTTACAGGGAAGGTAAGGCAGCTGTGGGCCAGCTTTGGCACCTGGACAGGAATCACATTTCTGGAGATATAAATTTGTTTCAACAATGAATCAAATGTCTTCTGCACAGACAGGGTTCTATTTAACCCCGTGGACATGTCTTTTTCTACTTACATTTCCTGTAATGTATGTGCATATTTTGTAAGCAGTCTATGAATGATGAAATGTCTTCTGATGAATGGTGGACTTCAGAAGGTTCAGAATTCCAACCTGGGTAAACAAGCATATATTTGTGTGTCTGTCTAGTTTATGTGTACCTATAATCCATTCTGTAAACCATCTTACAAAAAGGTGTCTGAAGTCCACTTCTGCCACTCGCTTTCCACATTTTGTGAAGAGGGACGTGTGGGGTGTGTGTGTGTGTGTGTGTGTGTGTGTGTGTGTGTGTATGTGTGTGTGTGTGTGTGAGAGAGAGAGAGAGACAGAGAGAGAGAGAGAGAGAGAGGTGCCCTTCATAGAAAGTGTCTAATATTTCTCTCTTGACACTTTAGAATGTAAATCATGCATTCTCTCAAGATGTTCTCACAGTAATAACATTCTGCTGTAAGAAAAAAGAGCATTCGTGCTGTTTATCAGAAAGATTATAGATGCTTCTTGCCAGTGGAAAGAGACAAAGAAGACTTCGATTGTTGTGAACAAGGATGAGGAAAGAGGATTTTAGGAGGTTTAGAGGTTTAAAGGAGAGAGTAGATGATACGTGGTGTGTCAGGCAGGGGGTAGGCATCATAAGAGTCTGACCTCTGAGTAGCTGTGACTCTTCCTTCATTCGGTATTTAAATTTTATTCCTGATATGTCCAATGCTGCTGAATAAAAATGGTGAACCCAACCCTCATCCCACCACCTCAGATACAATTCAGGTGAAAAAGGGCTCAGAGGCTTTTCCTTGGACACAAGAGATGCAGTTAGTCTGCAACAGGGTCTACATAAGGCCAATGATGTGACCTGGCATTTTCGGTGAGAAATCTGTTTCTCAGATTTCTCAGAGACTGGGGAGGGAAACCACAGCTATAAACAAGAACATTTAAATTCCATTTACTATTGAGGGAAAATGACACAAAGGTAGTCATGTTAATCACTGTCTAGAGATCTAGACAAATACCTGGAGTACTTTACACCTCTGTTGATTTGATTTACCAAGCAGATTTGGGGACTTTATTTATCTTGTAGCTAGCTTACCTTTAACTTGGTATCAATCAGAGGCAGTGATGCCTAGGTAGGGAGGTCATCCTGGGCTGAGCAGTATAAACCTTGCAAGTAAAAAGCTTAAACCAAAGGCTAGAGTCCATTTTAGATTCAAACAGAGTTGCACAGAAAAAAAAAAAAAAAACTCAAAAGGCTCAATGCACTTGGTCTTTATGTGCATTTTACTTATTTGAGTACAAAGCAATTCAAAGTTAACTCATTTACCAGTTTTACAATTATATTAATTTGAAAGTGACAGTGAACAGTAAATTGTGTTTGTACATATACACCACTGCGGATGCCAAATGGAAATAGCATCTGTGACCTGCTGAACTGAGTTGGATTTTTTAAGTGCTGTCCACACAACAGTTTCAGAGATGCATCAACTGCATACAATGTGACCACTCTGGAATTGCATGAGTATTGGGAAATGTCAGATAACCGGGACATAAAAAGAAGAAAAGCATAAAAAGGAAAGGCATCAACTAAGCCACTAAGAAATGCAATTTTTTTTTTTTTGGCTTTTTGAGACAGGGTCTCTCTGTGGCCCCAGCTGTCCTGGAACTCACTATGTAGGCCAGGCTGGCCTTGAACTCAGAGATCCACCTGCCTCTGCCTCCCAAGTGCTGGGACTACAGGCATGCGCCACCATGCCTGGCACAACTATTTTTTTTAATAATGAAAAGATAACTGAAATAATTAAAATTTCACTGATACTTGTTTATCTTATGATATTGTATCATAGTAAAGTTAGAGAAAATATCAGCACCACTTAGATACCCTACATGTTGCTATCAAAGATACACACTACACTGATTTGTATTTATCACTACCCCTCTGTGCTGTGTTAGTTTTGAGGGGACACAGCTCCTGGACACCTGTGACCCCGAGCTGACCTCCTTTGATCCTTTAAACTGTGCTGTGTTAGTTTTGAGGGGACACAGCTCCTGGACACCTGTAACCCCGAGATGACCTCCTTTGATCCTTTATACCCCCAACACACTTTTTCTCTATTTCCCAAATTCCCTTCAGAGTCTCCCAGGTTCCTCCACCTCAGCTGGTTCTGCTAGAGCCTCGTCCCTGGCACCATGTACCTGGGCTAAAGCAGGAGCTCCCAGGAAACCTGCCTACTGTTTCTGTATCAGCCAGTAGTCAAAGGTGTTTGAACCAGTGGTTGCATTCACCCTCCGTTCTCTTGACGACTTGAAGCTACTCTGATCCTTACATTTTTTCAAGGCACTGAAATTGCATTGTGATCAAAGTGCAGCTGGACTTCTCCCTTTCAGGCAGCAGGTTACAGGTCCTGCAGGTTCCTGAGGACTCTCCACATTTTCTGACCTGGTTTACTAGCTCATTTCTGTGAAATCCATCGAGGTGTGTCTCTAAAGAGGACTGCTGTAACCCGTGTCTTGCCCTCGTCCCTTGATTAAATGCACGTTTTTGTACTTTCAGGGTTTCCTACGCATTCCTGTCTCTCAGCACTCACCTATAACTTGTTATCATTAATTACCCATCTATCTCCATTTATTAACCGTGAAATCCTCCTGAGAAGGGGCTCTGTGTTTCCCCATTGTTTATTGTATTGGATCATGACCCTGTGAATTAACTCTCAGCTACTGGTGCACTATTAAGGTAAAATAAAATGATTCACAAAATTTACATTCTGATCTATAGCAGATACTACACACACACACACACACACACACACACACACACACACGATGCTGGGAGTGGAGTGATGGCTCAATGGTTAAGAGCACACACTGCTTCTGAAGACCATTTCAGCTCAGAACCCTTTAGGAGGTATGCAAGTGCCTGTAACTCCAACTCTAGGGTCTCTGAGGGTTCCCTGGTTTCTATGCCCATAGCTGAGATACAGGTCATAACCTAGCTGGTTTTCCTCTGAGCGGAATAAAATGTAATGCTAATAGTGAATTATAGCCAAAAGACACGGTTTCTCATTCAAAGTAGTTAGTCCCCTTACAGAAGCCTTGTGGTTTTGCTTCCACAGATTTAGTTACCCATAGTCAACCAAGAACTAAACACATTAAATAGAAAATTCTAGGATAGACAATTTCTAAAATTTAAATAACTTTTGTTACAGTATGTTATTATAATTGCTCTATCTCAGTATTACTTTTTGTTTTCTAATCTCTCACTGTACACAATTTATAAATTAAACTTCATCACACATATGTATGAATACAAAATAGCACTATCTAGAGAGCTGTTGCTGGTCAATGAGCCCTGCATTTCAGAAGGGTTGTAGTACTTTTTGCATTAACAGTTTTCTGACTCTTCCCCTGATCCTTGAGACCTTTACTCCTCCATGCTCCTGTTTCTCCAGGCAGAGGAATGTGGGAGGGTGTGTAAAGCAGTGGTTTATAATCAAGTGTAATTGGTCTGATCTTCCAGAGAATATGTTTTTCTGAGATTCTGTCTGCGGAAAGAACATTGAATCCACATGTCTTGTTTTCTCTTGTTGCCATTGACTCCAGAAACCAACATCTGGTCTGTTTTTACGGCTTTTTTATTGTTTTTTTTTTCTTTCTTTTTATTTTAATGTGGCCTTCTTATTTTTCTAAACTTACCCCAGATGCCAAGACTGTCTAAATGCTAGCCTTTTCTCCAGGTCAGTGAGTGATGATTAGTACTTTGGTCAGTAAAATGTAAAATGACGATCCATATTTATGCTCTTTTGGGCTTTTCAGAAGATGAATTGACATTTAACAAAAATGTTTTAAAGTTGAATGTTGTGCTTTTCTAATTAAAGGGCTATTTAAATATAATTGATAAAATCTGGTATCATCCGTGAGCAC
>NW_008330327.1:1618672-1635874 GCF_000622305.1 Nannospalax galili
ACAGACATTCACACCAATAATTAGCTAATCTAATTCAAATGCCAAAAAATGACTAGAAAAGCTAAAAAATGGAATGTAGCTTTTAGTAAAAATTTGACAGATATGTGGAATACTATAACCAAATTTCAGTTGCATAAACTTTAGGTTGCTAAGTATATTATTTCTTTGTAAGTATTTAAGAAGCTTTTAATTAAAATATTTGAATATAAAGTACTATTTAAGCAATTCTTCATTTTCTCATCCTTTCCTTATAAAGAATAATTGCAAAAGTACATTTTGATTAAAATATTACTTGAAGCTAATTAGTTTTAAAAAATATTTTATTTATTATTTTTATTTTATGTTATGTGTGTATTGCCTGCATGTAGGTAAGTGCACCCATGTCATAAAATGCTAGCGGAGGACAGAAGAGACTGCTGGATCCCCTGGAACTGGAGTTACTGAGAGTTGTTAGATGCCATGTGGGTTCTGGGATTTGAACCCCGGCCTTCTGCAAGAACAGTCAGTGTTTTTAACCACTGAGCAATCTCTCCAGCTCCTAATTAGTTTTAAAATTATCATAACTGCAGCTGGAGAGATATTTCAGTGGTTAACTGCAATGGCTGCTCTTACAGAGGTTCGAATCCCAGAACCCACATGGCAGGTAACAACTGTCTGCAACTCCAGTTCAGGGGATCTGATGGCCTCTTCTGACCTCCACAGACATTGCACGACCCAGGTAAAGCTATCTACATGCAGTCAATATACTCACACACATAAAATAAAAATAATAAAATCTTTAAAAGATTAAATCAGCAAAACTTATCTACTATTCACCATTCTTTCCTATTATTTTCTGTTAAGGAACACATATATGTAGTGTTACATGTATAAAGTATATTGTTAATAAAATAACTCGTGATCTCGAACATAAAGTAAGTAATCTATTGACTGCTCCAATTTGTAAATTTCTTGTTTTGGGAAAATGAAATCAGGAAAAAGTATGTTTTGATGATAAGGGTAGTTTCTCAGTAGAACAGGACTCCAGAATTAGAAAGAATTTCCTATTGTCCAGAAGTCACTTTGTCAAAACTGTACTATACTGTAGTGATATAAGTGACATTCCCCTCACTCAGTAGTGATGTAAGGCTGGTTATCTTTATAAAGGATGGAGTAAATGTATCTGCTTTGTTTTTCCAGGACAAGTTCTAATAGCAAATCAAATTGCTATTTCCATTGCCTTTCCATCCAGGGTTTCCTACTTTCTAGACTTTTATAGGAATGTTTTAATCTTTGAGATGAATTTTACAAACCTTTTCCATTTCTAGACCTCACTCCAAAATGATGCAATTTTTTTAAACATAACAGTTTTTATTCTTGTCTCTACAAATCTCATGACTGTTTCTTCTAACTGAGATCTGATTGACAAGGCCCTAAGACACCCACGCACATGCAGAGATGCTGTGGTGCTGGAGTTAGCGGATCATGACAACAGCAGAGCAAGAAGGGCCTTTGAAGTCATTTTGTCCAACTCCCTTAGCTGTGAGATAAAGCCTGAGAGGTGGAGGGATTTACTCACAACAGGATGCTTGATGTAGATCGGAGGTTAAAAGCCTGATACATTAACTCGCTCAGAAGCTTCTCTTTTTAATGATGTGACCAATCATTATGGAAATGTTCTTTGAAAGTAGTCTTTGTTCCCCTCTAAATGGAATATCAAACACGATGTGCTGTTACCATTGGTGATGCTGGCTACCTACCATGCATACAGTTGTCTTTTCCTGGCCAAGGTACAGGATGAAAAATTACCCATTGATCATAATGTCCAAAGAGATAAGGAATGAAAGTTTCTTGTGTTTGCAAGTTTTGCAGTGGCTAGGATAAAGACTCAGAATCCTGATGTTGCTAGTGTCACCCTGGAACAAGGGATAGAAAGACGTAGAGTGAAGGAAGCAGGTTGGCTGCGTGGAGCAGGAGGAGGAGTTCCGGAGTCAGTGCTCGAAGCAGTAGTGATGACGGACATCTATGTGGGCCATATCAGGTGTCCTGCCACTGGGACCAAAATGGCTTTTTCCTGGCTGGTCTCAATCACACAGAGATCCACCTGCCTTTGCCTCCTGGGTGCTGGGATTAAAGACGTGTGCCACCACGCTTGGCTCCCTTTCTTCATTGTCTATGTTTTGAGCCTGGCATTCTAACTTTTCTGGAAATTCTGTGAATACCAAATAATGTTTTGTGAAAATTCTTTTGGACGTTTAAGTCAATTAAGGACACACTATCTGTGGAAAGGAAGAGACAAGTGTCAGGCAGGGAATGGGCATGAGAGAAGCAAATGGGGGTATGAACAAGATGACATACATGGATGGAAGCTGGATAATGAAACCCATCATTTGTACAAGGAATATACAGATAATTTACAAAGAGAACCCCTTTGGGCTTAACACATTTGGACTTGGTTTGGGTTGCTTCTGGTGAAAGTTCTTGGCATTAGCTGCATGCTTGGAATGACTTCCCGTGTGTGGGTATATCTAGTGAATACATTTGCTTCGGTGTAAATTTTACTATCGGGGATGTGTATCCGGAGCCAGCTCAGTTCCACAGTTGCCAACAAGTCTTCTCCTTCCAATTCCTTCAGAATTTTCCCTTCATAATTAGCAACACCAGAGAGAACAATTTCTCCCCGCCCTCCTCCGTCTCTTGTTGCATTCCCCTTTCCTGTCATCTTCCGAAAGGTCTTAATAGAAACCTTTGGGCATCAGGTAAAGGTTGCTTGTAAAATTCACTAAAATTTTACTTTTTCAAATATTCCGTCTCACAAAGAATAGTGGATCAGAAGTCCACTGCAAGAAGGCTGGAGAGCTTGGAGAACACACATCCCACTCTCTGATCTTTCCTGTTATTTGTCACCTTAGCAACAGCTTCCCACACATAAAATGTAGGGGAGGAAAATGGGAAAATTTGCCCTTTCTCTTCTCCTCAATCCACCAAAGCAGCATCATTATCCAGTTTCAATAAGATATAAAGCTTAAAAAAGGATAAATAAAAGAGAAAAGTAGAAAAATAAACCTATTTACTTTTGGTAGAAGCTCTTGAAATACAGAACCCAGCTTCAGGTTGCACATTTGTACGATCAATGAGTTTGTTCCAATCATTGCCTAGAGAAGCCAAACACACACAATTCCAAAGTTTTAAAGAATCCCATTCATTAAAATAAAGACAAGAGCCATGCGTAGGCAGAGCAATGTTTTATTTTTATGAAGCACTAGACTTGTAATTTTCCAGCATCTGTAGGGAGTTAAAAAACAATCACTAGGATCATTTTGGTTAACTCTGAAGCCAGCAAAATATGAGTAATGCTTAGGCACTTTATGGCTCTTACAGAAGTCACCAAATAGACCTTCAAGAGTGTTTGCAGTCAGAACCACACCCTTTTTTCTGAGCATGGAAAAAAACCATGTAAAATAGACTCTCAGTGAAGCCAGAATTGTAAGTAACAGACACCTAGTTTATTTTTAGACACTGGATTACCATTAATACATATTTGGAGACTTTTCAGTCTGACTAAACACATAAAATCCCTCTCTTAATTATTTATAGAGAAAGGTTTCAGTCGCTACTGTATGTCTTACACAGGATATAAAACACAAGCACTCTAATAATAGAGGCATGCTTAATAAATATATTGATATTTTTCACTTTCAACTCAACTAATTTGCCCTAAGCTGTATACACTTAATGAGCTCTTAAATTGTCAGAAATAAAGAGGTGTGCTTGGCCTCAGCATCAGCATAAGGTAATGGAAGATGTTGCTATTTGCTTCAACTATTTCAGTTTGCTTTGGACCCTTTTCCTGCCTATTTAACACAATCCTTAGTGTAACTGGCCAAGGGCTTCTGTCCCGGCTGTCCATCTCCCCTTTAAGAAGCCTGCCGTGCTGCCACATGAGGCTTCCTTTTGTTGGAAGTTGACACTGTACTAATAAAAACTGCTGGCAAGAGGCTGTAATTAAGATCTGCAAGCTTGGGAGTATTCGGAAGAGACAGCTTAGTTCCTTGTTGCCCTTGAGCACTTTTAGAAGGCAGGAGGTACTTTTTGCTTCTAATTAAAGCCAGGGAAAACACTGAATGAAGGCCATTACATGAGATGAAGAAGGTACATATTTGGACAGGCTTTATTCCCAGTGGTTACTTCATTTATAGCCTAGCTTTTCAGTTTGTTTTAAGTGAGGGAAAACTAGCTTCATTCAACTTTTCAAACTAAGAATAAAGTATTCATTCCCTTGAGAGGTGGTGCATTCATGTAGCTGGCAGGAAGGTATAGATGAGGAGCTTGTGGCTTTTTTGAAGGTGTCTTAGGGTTAGGAAGAAACAGGATAGGAAAAGAAGAACATTAAGTTAAAATTGCTTTTTGTTTTTAATTTTTCTCCTTTAAAAAAAACTCTAGACAGAAGTATACTTCATGCACAAAGAAACATGGGTAAGCAGGGATTTAGGAGACTGACGTGAACTGGTTAAGACTTAAGCTCTAGTTTTGCAAAGACTGGAATGCAACTTTTGTTCAAATGGAAGTTCCTTGGCAAGGTCTGTTGTATTCTAAAGATTACATCAGGTAAATGTTGACAACAGACATCCTAGGAGGAAGACAGTTTATTATCTGTATTTTTTTCTGGTATATGAACTTTTGGGGTTAGGAAATATGACTATTTTATTTTATTCATTATCAAATCTTAAGCCTCTGAAAAGTAGCTATCAAATGGTAAAGACTCAATAAACACTCACCAAGGAAGGAAAGTAGAAAGTAAAAGGAAGGAAGAAAGGAAGGGGGGGAGGGGGGGAAGGAGGGAGGGAGGGAAGGGGGAGGGGACCATTGAGACCACTTAGTGGAAGGCAATCTTGTTTGTGGCTTTCAGTAGTCCAATATATGTCTTCAGGGAATCTGTTGGGCTGTGCACAAATGGATTCATAGCACTCCAGGGAAATATAGTTATAAAACAGAGGAAGGAACACTCTCTTGTTTGATACACTTACCACACTTGCTGTGTTCAATCCCCTCAAATCTCCGTCTGACCTCTGACTTACCTCCCACACTTAGGAACGAATCTCAAACATGTCTGCATCACTAACATGCTATCTTTATATCTGTGTGCTCCTGTTAGTGTTCATACGGCACCAGATTTTTGTTCTTCCAGTTAATCCCAGAGTCCACGACTGGGCTTTAAACAAATCCACTTAAGGCACGTGAGTATCCATGTATTCCAGGTTGGGTAGCAAAAAATCATTCTCTGCACATTGCCTAAGTTTCTAAAGTCCTGTGTTTACAATATAGTTTATTTAGCATTGAGGCTGAGGTTAACCTTCAGGAAGAAGTAAAAACTTCACTTGTGAAGGTTCAGCAAAAGCACCAGTTAAAGAATGGATGGGGTTCCATGGAACTGGGGAGCATTGCATGTCAGGAGCTAGCAAGAACACAGGTAAAGAAAGAGGCAAGAACACACATAATCCATGGGATCCAGGAGCATAAGAAAGGGATTGATACACTCTCTGTAGTTTAAACTCTGGCTCTGGATTTGTCTTATCCCAAATGCTGACTGTTCTAGCCTTTAAAACATTTAGGGAAATACACAACTATGCAAACAAAACAAATTACAAACCTGTTCCTTCTCAGTGCAGGATTACCCTGTGATTCTCTGTGACTCTTCTATTTTGCAAGCCCAATTGGAAACGGTTTGTTCTGGGCTTGCCTGTTAAGTGCTTTCTCACCGTCATCTACTGGTAAGAGGCACGGGCCTTGCCTCCAAGCCCCCACTAAGGTCATACAAACATATCCATTGTCTTCACCCTTAAACTACAGACTGTCAGAAGAGTGTTTGCCTCATAAATGGTAATTGGAATTAAAAGAATCATGCCTAGAGTGTTATAAGATGGTCAGCAAGCTTCTAAGAATGTTAGCAGGAATATTCACAGAGATGACAGTCATGTGATCATGAGGTTGTCACATGACTGACTCTGACTGTTTAGAATAGTAAAGACTCTTATTTCAAACTGCTAGTCCAGAGGCTGCAGGGCATGGCTTTTGGTTATCTAATGGTTTCCCTCATAAGTGTTAAAGGAGAAGGAAAACCAGTCATTGTCTTTTTTGGAAGAACCAAACCCGGAGGGTTGATAATGCTATGGTCATCATGTGGCAATGTGAAGAATAAATTCAGGATAAAGACTATTTGAAAGTAAAGCAAAAAAGAAAACTAAGTACAAAGGAACAAAAATGAAAGCACTAAGAAACTGAAGGATGCCCGATGCGCTGCATGCCTTTAATTCTACCCTTCTCCCGCCTACTTTCCCAAACGCTTCTTTAATACAACCGGCATATTCAGTATTGATTTCTATTTTACATGACTTTGAGTGCTCTTTATGTTTCCTGAGCCTAACAAATCTTAACTATATTTTAAAAGGATCCGTTTTCTCCAAAAGCTAGCTCCCTGAGGGCTATCTAATCCCAAGTAGGCAGCTCTGAACACAGGTGCACATGAGCACCAGCAAATGGAATCAATGCATTACACACATGTATATTTATAAATGTATGTATGTATATGTAACAATGATAAAGATGAAGACAAGAAGTTGAGAGGAGCGTGGGAGGAGTTAGAGGGAAACTGAGAGGGACAGAAACAGTGCAAATATAATGCTCATGTATGCAATGCTCAAATACAAAATAAATTTATTTCAAGGGACACAGATACATGCACACATACACACACATAAGAACGTGCATGTGTGCACACGTGCATGTGTGCATACACACACACACATACACACATGCACACATACACCCATACATAAAATGAGTAAAATAGCATCTGGGTACGATACTTTATTTCAAATACAGTCTTAAAATTATAGTGTGCATTAATTATTACAAGCGTTAGTAGATTCCACTGTTGAGCACTGGTTTATCTATGAATAGACCATCCTATACCATGACACCTTCTAGTCCTTCCTAATGAGATTGTTGGATATCAGGCACTGACCAGGGCAGCAAAGTGTCAGGCAGTGTGAATGCAGATGCCTTTAGGTCATCCATGCAAGACTGGAGTAATACAACAGACAGGGGAAGGAAATCTGCCAAAGGTGCAGGCTTGTTGTCGTCCTTGTTCACCTCCAGCCTCCCTCTTAAAAACGAGAATTGCTCTTAAATCAGAATTCTTATTGATTGATAGTAACAAGTACATTCCCAGAAAAAGGGCTGAAAATACAAGTTTTTCACATCTTAAATTTTCTGATTTTTAAATGTTAGAAGATAATTCTTTTTTTTTTGAAGATGTGGCCCAGGGGGCTCAGTGGTTAAAAGTACTGACTGCTCTTGCAGAGGACTCAGGTTCAAATACCAGCACCCACATGGTGGCTAACAACCATCCGTAACTCAAGATCCAGGGGATGTGATGCTCTCTTCGGGCCTCCATGGACACTGCATGACTCAGGTGCACGTACACATATGAAAGCATAACACTCAGACATAAAATTAGAATAATAATGAAAATATTTTTTTAAAAAAGTCATGGTACGTAGAAAACAGGTCTAAGAAGCCAAATTTACCATGGGATAGAAGAGCATGGGAAATAAATTCAGATGTTCCGTGATTTATCACGTTTCCTAAATCCATATTTAATTCAATGGTAGTAATGTAAAACGGTGAGCGAGAAGAAACTTTGAGACCTTTGTTGTTTGTTTGTCTGTTTCTTTTGAGACAGGGTTTCACTATGTAACCTTGGCTGTCCTGGAACTTGCTATGCAGATGAGGCTAGCCTCACACTCAACAAAGTTCCACCTGCCTTGGCCTCCTGAACACACCCAACCTAGAGTTTTTAAGAGAGAGAAATGAAAATGTAATCAACATTTATCCAAAAGATTTAAGAAAGAGTTAACATGGTTGTCATGGTGATAGGCAAGGCCCGTGTCGCTCATACCTGAAACTCATTCTACTGCTGCCTCGCCATTATTTGCATTTCTGCCATAGTGCCTAGGAAATCACAGTTTGGGGGCAATTTTCAAAATATTTTAAAAATTCCTGACAGCTTAGTATTAATCCTTGGCTTTCAAAGTAACTCACTTCAAAAAGACACTCACTGGGCATGGTGCCACACATCTTTTGTCCCAGCACTTGGGAGGCAGAGGCAGGTGGATCTTGGTGAGTTCGAGGCCAGCCTGGTCTATGTAGTGAGTTCCAGGCTGGCTGGGACTACAGGGAGACCCTGTCTCAAAAAGACAAAAATGAAAAAAAAAAGAGAGAAAGGAAGAAAGAAAGAAATTCTGATTATGGGGAAAGAAAATAATTTAAATGATAGGCACACATTTTAATTTCCTAAGAATAACATGCTCTAGGCTACTGTTTGTTGATCTTATTTAACAGGACAGACATAATTAATTGATATAGGGTTAAATTGATTGTTTGGTGTCTATTGGAGTACAAAATGCTCTTTACAAAGATGTTTCAAAGGATGTAAGGCATGATTTCAGATCCCAGACTTGTAATATTTTTCTCTGTTGCAGTTGAGCTCTTATTTTTTTGTCAAAAGATAACTTGGACACATCCACAAAATATAACTCTACTATATTTGGGCTTTTGCTCTAAATTCATCAAAAATAAATCAAAGCATAATTATTGAAGAGACTATATTCCTTCCATATTTTTCTCTTTTTTAAAGCTTTTTATGTATTTGTGTGTGTGTGTGTGTGTGTGTGTGTGTGGCCTGTGTGCATTCCATTAGCACATGTGCAGAGCTCATAGGCTGACTTGCAAGAATTGGTTCTGTTTCCACCATTCGGATTCTAGGAATGGAATTCAGGCTGTCTGGCTTGGTGACAAGCACCTTTACTCACCAAGTCATCTCACCAGCCCCCGTGTCTCTTAACACACGTGTTAATGAGAAAGCACAGTGCTAAGGGCAAACCCAGTTACTGCTGCTTGAGAACTATAGGAATAGTATGAAAAAGGCGCTTTTTCCTGGTGGAGCGAGCCCCGTGTATAAAAGCTTAGAAACAATTTTTGTTCATAGAATAAGAAAAAAATGAGTAAGTTGAAAAAGCAACAACTATTTTAGACTCATGAGAGAACCCAGCTTGAAGGTCAAATTGGCACTGGAAACTGGACTGGGGGTGGGGCTTCAGCATAACAATGGTTCCCCAGGGAAGTCTAGGCTTAGTCCCAGGAACCTAGGAATACAGTGTTAGACACAGCGAAGGAGGTGGATTGATGTTTTCTAATGAGCTGACAGATGAGTAGAGGGATTATTACGGGTTTTATTAGTGTAATCACAATAGTCTTCCAAAGTGAATGGAGTCACCTTCTATTTTCCATCCCCTTACTATAATACAGAAAACTTTTCACACCTCTGCTTCTGTGATAAAAGAAGCGTGACTGACCTCTGGAAGGATCCCAACTGTTCCCTTCAACTTCCAAAAGGAATGTAATTTTGCAGGCTTGTGATATTAGCCCATGAAGCTCACTTCCAACTTCTGATTCCAAAACTTTAAGATAATAAATCTGTGTTATTTGAAGCCACAGATTTGTGGTATTCCTCTAAGTAACAATGGGGAAATAACACACAGGTAATCCAGAGTCACAATAGAGTGACTCAGCTGGAGCAGAGGCCAGGAGGGCCATTAGCTGATAGAATTCCAAAATTGAAATGGTGCCTTTATGAAATTTAAATTGGCTAAGGGCATCAGTTAAGAATGGAAAAATTAGCCAGGTGTGGTGCACACCTGTAGTCCCAGCACTTGGGAGGCAGAGGCAGGCGGATCTCTGTGAGTTCAAGGCCAGCCTGGTCTACATAGTGAGTTCCAGGACAGCTGGGGCCACAGGGAGACCCTGCTTCAAAAAGACAGGAAAAAAAAAAAGAATGGAAAAATTGGGGCTGAATAAATGGCTCCGTGGTTAAGAGCACTGGCTACTCTTACAGAGAACCTGGGCTCAGTTGCAGTACCCATATGGCAGCTACAACCATCCATAACTCCAGTTCCACAGAGAATTCAATGCCCTCTTCTGACCTCTGCTGTCATTGCACAGCATGGGTACATTTACATGCATGCAGGTGGTACACTCACACATAAAATAAAAAATAATAAAATACCTACAAAAGAATGGAAAAATTACTGGAGACCACAGTCTTAGCAAAGCTTCAAGACTTTCATGGATTTCACCTCTAGGAACTCCGTTAAGGTTGTTGCGGAGCCAAGAAAGGTGCCTGGACAATTGGGCAGGGCAAGGGGAGACTAATCAGTGTGCAGTCACAAGAGAGGGCAGGACTCCAGGAAAAGAGCCCTTTTCACACGCCTAGCTCCTCTGCTTTTCTGTGGGGGTGAAAAGACTGGATTACTGGAGAAACATTTGTGCAACCCCCAACCAAAAGAACAGGCTGACAAAAAAGACAGAAATAATCTTAACGTCACACACCAAGATACCAACACAGCAACTATGAAACCTGTGTAAAAAACTGCAAGGTACGGGGTCTGTGACTGGGAATGCTCAGAGGAGCCCTAAGTTAAGAGGAAGGAGCGAGCAGAGACTAGAGAACATCAGAGCACACAGTCTATTCAAACTCCCATGCAGATTTGCCAGGGAATTCTACCTTGTGTGTCATAAAACACGCCTTAAAGAATTTACAAGGATAAAAATCATGCACAGGGGCTGGAGAAGTAGCTCAGTAGTAAGAGCTCTAGCTTCTTTAACAGAGGACCCAGGTTCCCAGCACCCATGTGGCAGCTAAAAACCTTTGGTAACTCCAGTTCCAGGGGATCCCATTCCTTCTTCTGGCTTCTGTGGCCATTAGACACACACACACACACACACACACACACACACACACGTGGTACACTTATACACATGCAGGCAAAATACACATATGCATAAAATAAAAACAAATAAATTATTAATTTAAAACTCACAACATATTCTCAAACTACCATGGAATAAACTTGAAAGTAACAAAATAATAGCTGAAAGTGTTTCTCAAAATGTACAAAACAAACAATACAATAATAAATGACATGCAGGTCAAAGAAGATCGGGAGAAATCAAGACATGTTTTGAACTCAGTGACGTGCAGCTTATGAAAATGAGCAGAAAGCAGTGAAATAGTTCGCAAAGGGAAATTTGTGGCATTAAGAGAGAAAGGGTTTATTTTCACTCACAGTCCATCGTGACGGGGAAGGCATGGAGTTGGGATTGTGAGATAGCTGGTCACATTGTGGCAGGAAGCAGCAAAACATAAACGCTGGTTCTCCAGACTCTTGCTTGCTCCCCCCCACTTTTTATTCAGTCTGGAACTTCAGGCCATAGAATGGTGTTACTTAAATTCAGGGTGAGTCTTCTCTCCTCAGAGAAACCAAAGATGTGTCTCTTAGGTGATTTCAAACTAATCATTTTATATAGCCATCACAACTATAATTCACAAATACCAGTTTTATATTTAAAATATCCTAGGGACTCCTGATAAACCTTTCTGATTCCTGAT
This sequence comes from Nannospalax galili, assembly GCF_000622305.1. Lineage (NCBI taxonomy): Eukaryota > Metazoa > Chordata > Mammalia > Rodentia > Spalacidae > Nannospalax > Nannospalax galili. The sequence continues at coordinate 1,630,161 of NW_008330327.1, forward strand.
AGTTAACTTCAACAAAACTTTATGCCCTCATATGATTGAAAATAAAATACAGGCAATCCACTATTTAAAACAATTGCCAATTTACTTAAAGTTATCGTAAACAATTGCCAATTTACTTAAAGTTATCGTGACTTTTCCTTTCGTCCACTGGGAAGTGAAGAATTTTGAAATTTCTTGTGATCTTAGGAATGAATTCCAAATACAATGTAACTTTTCTACATCCAACATCCCAGAGTAAGTGTGTAGAAAAGGTAGAAAAAAGATACAACCGGGTGTGCTGGCTCATGACTTGTAATCCCAGATGAAAGTTCTTATTCTTACTTTGGATGCTCGAGTGAAGGCAGGAAAACAATGTACAGCTACACAGGATGTGCACTGTGCAACTTGAAAAGATGACATTTGCATTACTATATGTATTACCAATAATAGTCATGTGGCTTCTCAAAAGTTCTTGATAAATTTTCTCTTTTGGGGGATTATACTGACATGTTTCCCAAGAAGGGAGAATGTAAAATCTCCCTTAAGCAGTAAAGTCAATATGGTGTATGGCAGGTATATTATGCCACAGGAAACACTAACAAGAAAACAACTTGCTTTCATTTTCTAGATGCAAAGAACCATAGAGAAGATGATACAAGATATCACTCTTTTGTGTCTTTGCAAAAATATCCCTTTGTCCCTTATATGAAGATCAAACTTCCAAAAGGGGCTTCACACAAAACCCCAAGTAGATTGAACAGGACCCTGGCAGCAGAGGCCAGAGTATCTGCCATCAAGACAGCATCTACTGCAGGCAGACAGGCAAAGCCACTCTTTAAGTCACAATGCCGCTCCCCTGTGCTGTGAAAATAGTACGGACGAGCCGGTAGAAACTGTGCCCCTCAGAACTGTGGGGGCTGCACAGTCCTGGGCACTGGATCTTAGAGGGACCGTAGTCCTTAGCCATTAAACAGCCTCATTCCATTCCTGCTTGCTCCTCTTTGGGGAAGGAAACTGAAAAGTTTTGAACCTACTTAGGCTGCAGTATGAAGAACACCTCTTCCTCCTGTGAGAAGGCAGGTATCCTTAACAGCTTCAAGAATTCCTGCACCCCAGTGCACATATAGCAGGACACGAAGCTCAAAGCATGGTTTGTGGGGTGGGGAGGTTATGGGCAACTTGGCATCTCTGTTGATGGCTTTGAGTCTCCCTGGAGCATCATGTGAAAGGATAACTGATGTCTTCCTGCAGTGTCATCCACCAGCCAGGCTGACTGCGCTAACAAGTTGTGTGCACACTTTCTCTGGGATGTTGGATATACAAAAGTTACACTATGTTTGGAACTCATTTACACTATCACAAGAAAACTTTTCCACTATCGCAGTTCAAAACTTTTCACTTTCCAATCAAAGAAATACTGAACAGCTATAAATGTAATTTCATTTATATGAGGGAATATAGTTTTTGTTGAAGTTAACTCTCAGGAATTTGAAAACTTGATCAGAAGTCCTTGAGTTATTTCAAATATGAACCCTGATATTTTCATGGGGTGTGGTGGCACATGGCTTTAATCCCAATGCTCAGGAAGCAGAGGTGGGTAGATCTCTGTGAGATCAAGGTCAGCCTGGTCTACATAGCAAGTTTCAGGCCAGCTGGGCTACAAGGAAAATGTGTCTCAAAACACAAACGAAACCAAAACAAAAACTCTGATATTCATGAATTATACCTGTGATGGTTCAACTTCATTATCAGCTTGACTGGATTTGGAATCACCTAGGAGACACACCTGTGTGTCTATGAACATATTCATAGCGGTTTCATTGAGGAGGGAAGACTCAGTCTGAATGTAAGTGACACCATTCCACAGGCCAAGGTCCCAGACTGAATAAAAAGCGTGAAAAAAAAACCAAGAGTCTGGAGAACCAGCATTCATCTTTTGCTGCTTCCGATACAATTTTGTGACCAATCATCTCACAATCCCAACCCCATGCCTTTCCTACCAGGACGGACTGTAAATTGAAATAAACCCTTTCTCCCTTAAATTGCTTCTTGTCAAGTATTTTTTCATAGTCACAAGAGAAGTAACTCCTTCAGAATTATCAGCTGTTAATCATTAAAACATTGAGAACATTTTAATTGCATGTTTTATAAACTTAATAGCTGTTGGTAGTTTAAATCACCTTAAAATCTTACATAATCTCATCATAATTCAGTATAACCAGAAACTATAGAAAGTGTTTATGCCAAACAGTGTACAGGGTACAGATGTTCTGAAGTTTACCCCCTATATTAAGTAAAATGCCATTGTATTTTATACAGTCTTGGTATGAGAAGTTAGGTGGAGCCATAGTTTAGACCAGTTGTTTGTAAGGGGCGATTCTAGATCTAGCACATCTGGTAACCTATAGAAATGCACGTATTGGGACTCACATAGATCCACTGAGTCAGTCAGAACCTCTGGAATTGAACTGGGAAACCTATATATTAATAGAGCTTCCAGAACATTCTAGTTCAGCTAATGCTTGAGCAATATATTTTTATAATAGGGGTCTTGGGATAGATACTTGTGCTATAGCTTCAGTGTGTCCCCGATTACATGCTGCAAGTTTAACCCCAAATACAGGTATGGAGGAGGGAATATTCAGAACGGAGCAGGACACGAGGACAGCACCCTTCAAGTGAACTAATACCGTTATTATGGGAACAGGTTAGTTATCGCCAGCATGGGTTCCTGATGAAAGGATTGGTTCAGCCTCTTTCCCATCTCTGCTATATGTGTTTTCTTGTCCTTCCAACTTCTCCCATAGGATGATGCAGGAAAAAAAGGCCCCCATAGATGTACACATCTCAAATTTGGACTTCCCAGCCTCCAGAACTATAAAGGAAAAAAAATTCATTGCTTTTTAAATGAAATTTCAGTTACTCTTTCATGTACTCTTGAACTCAACAATGTGTCAGCATGGGCCGTGTTTAGGTATGTAAGCACCTGGACACTTCTCTGTACTTCCTCAAGCTTGGTGAAAAGAAGGCTGGTGAGAACTAGGTGGCCTGGAATGGCCACGCCCAAGTCATGCTGAGGAATAAATGACCCAGAGCAGAGGCTGCAAGCTGCCTTCTGAGCTGAGGTTGGGGTGAGGGAAATGGGGAGGTAGACCAGGGTCTCCTGAGGATTAAGGTGTCCACAGCATCTGGCTCAGCAAATCCCCAGCTCACAGGGCAAGCACATTGAGCAACCAGAACCCCAAACATTCACCTGTGAGGCAGGAAGGGAAAGAGAGAAGCCGCCTTAGAAAGGCTGAAGCTTGGGCCAGAATATCTATATGCAGTGCTTGGTTTAGAAGATGAGTTCATTTATTCCCAAACTTTCTTTTTGCACACACATTGAAATGCCAAGTTAAAGTTCATGAAGTTTCAGATCTCTTGTGTCAACAGAGGCTGTTTTCTGGTGTGAAAACATCTTCACATTTGTGCTTTTGTAAGCAATGTTCTTGATAGATCAGTACAAGATGAAAGTGCAAAGGCTGCTGAGGACCTAAAGGAAATAATTTTGTAGCAGAGATGGTGCAGGGACAACTCAGTACCACAAGAGGGGAGTAAAAGCACACTTCTTGCCTCTGTACTGAGGACACATTTTTGTTTTGTTTTTTTTCTGTTTGTCAAGAATTATTATACTTTATCTCCCTGACTCATAGCCACAAAGACTTTCACCATTGTAAATAAATGTAAGACTAGGACAAAATCATTAACATGCACACTATCTTTTTTTTTTTTTGTCTTTTGGAAGTAGGGTCTCCCTGTAGCCCCAGCTGGCCTTGAACTCACAGAAATCCACCTGCTTCTGCCTCCTGAGTGTTGGGACTACAGGTGTGCGCCACCACACTTGGCCATACACACTGTCTTTTAAGACACTCTCGTCAGTTACACTTTCAAGGTGGCTTATAAAGATTATGATCCTGGAACATTGCTCAGTTAAGTAACAAGTTCAGTCTTTCTCGCCTCTTGCTCTTTTAGGCCCATGGAAGTACACTCCAACATCCATTCAGAGATGCAAACTGATAGTGTGTCCACTTGCATCTGGTTATCCTTAGGAGGAACTTAATAAATAAAATTAGCTGTGACCACTACAGTGGCACGTTCCTAAGATAACTTTGACATTTTTCCAGTCATGGTCCTGAAAACACACAATGCTGATATTTATATGTCTACTCTGGGAAAAAAAAAAAAACACTAGCTAACCCTTAATTCCTCAAATGTTAAAAGTTTTCATGTTATTTTCTCTATCCCCCCAACAGTTTCATTTCAATAATTAAGGCATTTTGTTGGTACCTTCTTAAAATCTTTAGCAGAATCTTGAAATCTTTGGACAAGATGCTATCACTTTCCAGGAGGCCCCTCGTCACCCAGCTGGCTTGACTCTAGCTGCAGTTCTACAACATGGCTGTGCTTCTGCTCCACCTGGAAGTTCGTGGTCTCCCTCAATCTCTTTCTAGTCAGATGTTATCTTGGATAGGGTCCCATGAATAGTCAGCACATAGAGGAATCTGGCGGAGTACATACCTGGGATGCATAGGGACCTAGGTCCAATCTCCAGCCTGGACAACCACAACAAGAGCTCAGCAGGAACAACAACAACAACAACTGTGCTTCTGCTCCACCTGGAAGTTCGTGGTCTCCCTCAATCTCTTTGTAGTCAGATGTTATCTTGGATAGGGTCCCATGAATAGTCAGCACATAGAGGAATCTGGCGGAGTACCTACCTGGGATACATAGGGACTAGGTCCAATCTCCAGCCTGGACAACCACAACAACAGCATCAGCAGGAACAACAACAACAACAAACAACAAAGATGCTTATGTTCTGTGGAGTACATACCTGGGATGCATAGGGACCTAGGTCCAATCTCCAGCCTGGACAACCACAACAAGAGCATCAGCAGGAACAACAACAACAACAAACAACAAAGATGCTTATGTTCTGCAACCGCAGCTATTGTAAATCTCCTTGGTGTCCCAGGCCAGGCCATGACCTCCAGCTCCCTGAACTTTTCTGGCAGGAGTCAGAGTTATACAAACCATTTAGCATTTCAGCTCCTCCTTGAAAGGCCATCTCTGGGCTACCGTGAAGAGCAGTAGTATGTCTCCCTCCTCCCAATGACTCTAAGCAAATCTATTCTAATTCCCTGACACCTCCTCAACTCTCCTCCACCTGCAGGATGCTCAGGCACTTCAAGTCTGGCTCCTTCTGGTCTAGATCCACTTAAAGACTTCAGCCCTACTTTGAAAAGCACAATTCTTGGTCAGTATGATTTTATTTTCATCCTTTACAACACCCAATAGAAATAGGGCTAACTATAGTCTCAGTACAATGGTCAGCCATATCATTTATAATGACAAAATATTACTCAAAATTGGAACCTTTGATATTTGTGTAATTATTTGATAAATATGTCAAAAGATTTCAATTCCATTAAGATATCAGTGGCTTCATCAATAGGAGAGATACATTCCATTCAGCGAGGATTTTGACCATTTCCTTCCTGCAGAAACTAATAATAAGCTGTGCTGATGGGCAAGTTAACAGGAGAGCCCCACAAATGGGAAACTCCCACTTAGAAATGAGAGACATAAGACTTAAAAAAATAAGATTAATGGCTGGAGAGATGGCTCAGAAGTTAAGAGCACTAGCTACTCTTATAGAGAACCCAGATTTAGTGCCGAGCACCCACACAGCACCT
>NW_008330327.1:1636109-1647674 GCF_000622305.1 Nannospalax galili
GTGTGAAAATAATGTTAAAAGTTGTGTTTAAGCGTGGTAATTCATTTTTATTCAGCTATGCTATAAAACAGTAAAATCGCACTTCCAAATTAGGCATTTGCCAAACTTTATTGCTTAAATTTCTGGAAATTATATTTTAAAAACATTAAATTCAAAGTCATTGCCTGTGTAATGCAATTTAAGTTAATCCATGAAGGATTTATTTTATGCTGTTTGAGTTGCTGGTGGGAATGTAACACTTTGGACAAGTATTTAAAATTTTCCAGGAAAGATATGAATATGCCTACCATGTTTTGTCAAAAATGTTACTATTATGTGCATGCCAAGAAAAATGAGAACAGCCACCGAATAAAAAATAAGAATATTTGTTGTAGTTTTATTCAATATAACGAAAGCCTGAATGGATAGGAGACCAAGACACTTCATCACTGTGATAGAATAAAAATCTTCACAGCTCTATTCAACACAACATGAGTGAACAATTGCTAACATGTAGCAGCATGGATATGAGCATCAGACGGATTGGGCTGCATGATAGAAATTTAGGCACAAAAGTGTAAATGCTGTTTGAGCCCTCGGTAGGATCAGGAGTTCAAGGCAAGGCAATCATTGGCTGTATTGTGAGTTCCCAGTCAACCTGGGCTATGAGACATTTTCTCAATCATCTTCTGCCTTCAAATAAAAAACAAACAAGTGGCACCCATAGCCAATGCATTAACTTTTCGGTTGTGTTGGTAACAACTTATCACAAACGGTGTTTGAAAATACACATTAACTCACTTTAAAGGGGCAGAACACTTCCAGGATAAATTTTTATAGTTTCCTCACCTGAATATCCAGCCACTCTTTCCAGCCAACTAGCCCAGCCTTGGAAGATAACAGAAAATGAGGAGGAACCCAAAAGAGGGATGCTTTTGGAAGCCCTTGTCAAGAAACTCCAATGGACTCCTATATGAACATTTGAAAATTGCCCTATTCTGACTTTTTTCTAGTTCCCTGTCTAAAACTTGTAATGCTAACTATTATTGCCTTTACTTCTCCTTCACATCTCCTAGGCGTCAGTCAAGGACCTTCTTTTTTCCATACAGATAAGAGTTATATAATTTGAGAGTCTTTTAGATAGATCCACCGAAGGGGTACCCCAATTGCCTCACTCTGTGTCCCTGTTTAGCATGGAAGAAGCCAGAGTGGTCTGTATCCTGATTCCCTATCCACAATTTGGGTAACCCCTTCAGAGGATGGCGTGATAAGAATAGGAGGTAGGAACTGGCTAGGTAGTTAGGGTAAAAAGACCCCAAAGAAATGTAGCCAGTATCTTGGCTAAAAGTCTAAATGTCCTTGGGTCTGTTAGCAACATATTCTGTTCCGAGCCCCAAAATGTCAAAAGTATTTGGGAGCTTGTATCTAACCCTTAAAAGATTTTAGAGTTACCTCTCCAGAGGAGGGAATGTTGGAGGGGAGGGAGTGGGCATGGATTTGATCCAAACACCTCATATGCATGTATGAAATTCTCAATAAAGTTTGTGTAAAATTTTTTTTTAAAATTTCATAGTTCATTATGTGGGGAATGTTGTCCAGATTTTGTTGGTTCCAAACACTGAAAATGAATCTTTACTGATTACAAGGTTTGATGGTTGAATCATTTCCAGACATTCTAACTTGGAAATTTTTTTTTTCTCTAGGGAAAGAGACATAATTTATGTAAATGTATTTTGTGCCTGATGTCCTCTTACCGATTCCTGGGGGCTCCCTTCCTAGAATGCGGACATTATCACAGTCAGCACAGAAGGGCAGTTTTCAGAAGTGAGGTTAACAGCCACCACAGCCTGTAGCTAGGGCAGCAGTCTCCTTGAGTCATTCGTTAGTGCTCTTTTCTTCAAGGCTTAGAAAGGGATTCTCAGGCTTCTAAGGAAAGTGTGGGCATACTCTAGAACTCTGCTTTATAACTTCCTCTCATAGGCACTGCTCCGACCTCCTCAAGGACTATTATCAGCGGTTGATTCCTCCTAGATTTGGACCTGTTAATCTTCAGCCACTGTTGGAAAAATCCTTGGTGAAAGCCTGAGATTAGCAGTTATTTCTCTGCCATTCCAGCTTTGTAAAGGCACTCAATCTGTCGTCACAAAAGGGTTTTATGCCCTCATGTCAGAAGGCATCTGATCTGAAGCTGACACCCATCCAACAAGGAATATGCTTTGCCCAGCCCGCCATAGCCAGCAACAAGTATAGAAATTACATGCTCACATCGACTGAGCCGATAGTGTCATCTTACCCGGTTTAGGACAGTAAGGACACATGGAAGAGTGCCATAACCATCTTTGTCGAAAAAGCCCTCCAGACACATGCATCTTAAAGTTATCTACATGGCTGGCTTTACCGACAAAGCTCCAGCTATGAACAGAAGATCCAACTTTTGATCATGAGCTAGAAAATGCCAGTTTCCTAATATTTGAAAAAGTATTAAAATCTTTTTATAATTCTTAAGATTTTGTCTCTTTTAGGAGCCCCAAGCCAGCGTCAGTTTTTGAGACAGAATTATTTTTTTTTAATGAGATACAACTCTTATTCAACTCTACAGTATATAAGTAAATATATTCTGATTAAAAAATGTGCCCAATCCTAACTAAACCTCACAGTCATACAGGCAATATTCATGAGAGAATAGATTCTGTGAACCAGAGATCCTTAATTCTAAAAATCTTGCAAGGTGGCCCTCAGCATCTGTACTGCTGGGAACAACAGGTGTAGGGATTAGAATATCTTCTCAGAGAGTCTCTGGGGCAAGCCACCCCATATTCTTACAATTGCCAGGCCCATCTACCCACAAAAAGAGGGAGCATAGTGGCAACCAATTTCTCAGGAGGCAAATCAGTGAGGACCCAAGTGTGATTTTTGAACTGACATTAAACACCAAATGAACTCTGAAAACATCTTTACTTTTCCAAAGGAAAGGACAGGGGCCAATAAATAGCAGCACATCACCCTCACAGCTCCCACCAGGAGACGCTACATGTCCATCAGCCATATACTTAATAAAGATAGAGGCTCAGTAGAACTCCAACTTGTCAGAACTTTTCAATTCTTTCTCTTTGAGCTAGACTAACACTCTGGAAAATCAGTTTTCCCTTTGCAAAGTCTCCCCAATATATGTTGGCCCGGAGTTCACTATGTAGACCAGGCTATTCTCAGTCTCACAGTTCCACCTGCCTCTGCCTCAAAACTGCTGGATTTAAAGGGGTGTGCTATCACACACAGGTTTAAATAATGTCATTTTTAAAATGCTGCCTCCATCAGTCATTAGTGGGTGGGGGTCTTTAGAGAAATCCCCAACCTGTATTCCAGTTTGCAAAAGCATTCCTCTGGATACAGGAATGCTAAATCACCCCCTCCTTTAACTTTGTCATACAAACAAAGTTAAAGCCTGTTCTCCTTCCCAGAAAGCCCAGGATCCACTAACAAAGCTATTGTGCAAATTGATTCCACTTTAGTGCGTCATTGACATCTGTGTTGGATACTTTTTTGTGCCTGTGATAGAAACATCATCACCAAGGGCTATAGAAGGAAGGATTTATTGGGCTTACTGTTCCAGATGGGTAAGAGTCCACCATGGCAGGAAGGTATGCAGTCAGGAAGCAGTTGGAGCAGAAAGCCAAGCACTCACATCTTTAAGCAGGCACAGGAAGCAGAGGAAACTGGAAGTGGGCAAAGCTAAACCCACTCCTAGTGATGCACTTTCCTCAGCAAGGCCATATCTTCTAAACCTCCCAAAACAGCACTACCGACTTGGGACAAGTGTTCAAACACTTGGAGCCTATGGGGTATATTCTCATTCAAACTACTACACCTATTTTTGGTTTCTCTCAATTTACCAAAATCCATTTGGACTAAAACATAGTTCTCAATGATTGCAAGGTGTTTGCTGTGGTAGCATGACTTCTACCTTACACTAGAAAGGGAAAAGTATCTCATAATTGCACTCGGTACCGTGCCACTTTCCAGCCCCGCTCACTCTTAGAGAAGAACACATCATCACTGGAAGCTTACTTCAGAAGTTTGCCTGATTTTAAGTTCTCATGATGTCAAAATGGTTGAAACTCACATTTAAAACCAATACCTAGGAGCAATTTAGAATGGCTACTTTAAGTCTACTGACAACTGAATCCACAATTACATAGGATCTTATAGTCCTATTTGGCTACTAGAAAAGGTTGACTGAATATTATACCTCAAAGCTTTTCATGGGGCTTGGTACTATAGTTTTCTTTTGTTGCTTCAAATAACTTTGCATAGATGAACAGCATTAACTCATCTTGTGTAGCCTTTGGTCTCAAGTGTCCCCTTCAAAGGCCACAGGTACACATTGTTTGAGGGCCCATAGTGTACCTCCCTGCCACGGAATCCTCATTATGGTCATATGATTTCCAGCAGATCCTTTTCCATCACCTTTAACTTTTTCTTAGGTTGCCCTTGCCTACAAAAATGGTGTCTCATATTGAGGACTGGTAAAATGGTTTATTCTTAATGTCCTTCGAGTGCTACAAAACACACAAAATATTGCAAAACAGAAAGGATACCCTGATGATCTTTGTTCTTATGTCTTTGATGGCAGGGATTCAGCAGCACAGTTTCCATCTCAGCTTTCTAGGACTGAAACCCCTTAGGTTGCTTCACATATGCATACCCTCAAACAACAGGGTACCTGAGCCCTAAGAACTAGTCTGCAGTGCGCTGAACTTTAAACTGACATCATGTCCTTTGCCAATCACCTAAAAGCAGGTTTTGTCATCTGGTCATCCTTATTTAGTCTTTTACTCCAAGAATGCCCTTTGCGGGACACCTGATGATTCATTCTGAATCAGATGTTAAACAATATCTGTCTGCTTGAAGAAACTGTGTGCTGTTCACTGTTCTGCAGCCTGAGAAATCCCAAATGAAGGCAACAGTAGATCTGCTGTGTGTCTTATCGGTGCCTGCTCACATGGAAGAGGAGGTAGGAAGCCCCTCCAAACATTCTCTAGAAGGAAACTAATTTCATTAATGAGAATGGATTCCATATTACCTAATCACTTTTTAATGACCATTTCTCATAATACTACAATGATTTGTGTTAGGTTTCAACATAAGACTTTTAAGAAGAAACTGAAATTTTAGCCTTATTTTACATACACATGTTCCTTCAAACATCCAGGGGTTATGTGTTGCCCATGAACTCTCTTATGGTGAATTTTTGCCCATTTAGCATCTCTCTTGAAGTAGAATAGACACTCATAACGTTTGGTCAGTTTGGTTAAAATAGAGGGGAAAGTTGAAAGAATAATTTCATGTCAACTATGGTTCCAAAATCTAATTCTCCAGAATATAAACATCATGATAGGAGAGAATCTAGAAATAAGGATACATAAAAGAGAATGGACCTTTGTATAAATAATTGTTGCATTTTCATGAATTTCATACAATATATTTTATCATATTTAGACCCCTCCCTATTTGAACCCCGTCTTATAAACTGCTATCATTTTCATGTACTCTGCCATATATATTAAAGTCTAAGTCAAATATGTGTCCCCCATGTCTTCTGGTATGCATCCATTCACTGGGGCCCAGTTAAACTATCTACCATCGCATCCTCATAGAAAGTCAACTTTCCCTCCCTGAGAAGTTATCAGTTGCCATAGTTCCTCAGAGAAGGTTGGGCCTTCTTACCCACTTCTCTATTTTGTTGCTGAGGTTTTATCTGGGTTGAGTATGTATAGGTTTTGTGCATGCTTCTATCATTGCTGTAAGTTCATGTGAATGACTTCCCAAGTGTCTGGAAAACTGTTTCCTTGTGGTCCTCACCATCTACACCTCTTACAATAGTTCTGCCTACCCCACTCCCCTTTGCAAAGTAGTCCCAGAGTCTTGAGTGGCAGAGATTTGATACAGGTCTCCTATTCAGGGATAAGTTCTCTGCAGTCTCTTATTCTCTGCACTTTGTCCATTTGTGGCTTTCTGGGTCAATCACCACATGTTTGATGAGGAAGCTTCACTGTTGAGAGTTGAGATGTAATAATATTCTCTCTCTTCCCTTTCTACTCTGCTCCCTGAGCCTTAGGTGTAGAGGTTGCACTGTAGATGTGTCACTTAAGGGTGGGTACTTTACAGACGTTTATTCTCTGCAGTTGACCAGTTACATAAATTTGTAACAGTCTCCTTCTGTTGCAAAAAGAAGTAACAGTCTCTTTGATGACTTATGAGAGTTACAATTGTCTGTAAATATATATATATATTTAAATATATATATATATAGAGAGAGAGAGAGAGAGAGACTATCATAAGAAATAATGTTGGTCTATGGGTATGGCAAAAGTGGGTTTTTCCCTTAAGATCTATGAGCTCTCCAGCCATGTGTATTTAGCTATGTTTACAGTAGTATGTATGAGTTCTCTTTCATTGCACAGGCATTAAGTTCAACTAGATAGATATTGATTAATACCAAGATAAAACGTGCCACTACTGAACTTTTTAGTAGAGATTATTTGCTGGGCTGGTCATTGTTGCAGTTCATAGACTTAACAACTGGATGGAATCACTGGTTTTTCCTTTGGCAGTTAGCGTAGTATCTTCTGATACTATGGGAGATATTCCAGACAGTTTCAACTCCATTGCTCAAAGTCCTGTGTTCAAAGTATGTTCTATCTTCTGCTACAAGGTCTTACATTCAAGTACTGGGAGGCCATCAAGGGTGGTGGCACTAGCCTTTGTTATTTTGGAAGGCTCCTGGACTATCTTAACCAACAACCTAAAGGAGGTTTTCCCTGTCTGGTCCTGTGTTTCCTGTTATATAGCCATCAATTACACACACACACACACACACACACACACACACACACACATATTGATAAGTAGCTTTTGAACTAATACATTTTCTTCTGGTTTTTCAAACCACCTAAACATTATTTATCACTCCTCTCGCTCCCCCTGCATAACCCTCTCTATTCCCTCCCTGGTTGAAGTATCCCCATTTTCCCTATTTCACTCTTGATAGCACCCATCTCCAACTATTCTCCTTTATTGATATTATGCTTCCCTTTCTCCCCAATAGGTCCTTTTAATTTACCTGGCTCCTATAGATACATCAGGATATATAGTCACATCTAAGAACTTGGAGCTAATATCAAAACATGAGAGTGAACATAAGAGTTTTATTTTTCTGAGTCTGTGTTGCTTCACTTAAGGTAACAATTTTTAGTTACATCCATTTACCTACAAATTTCATGATTTCCTTTTTTTTTACTGCTGATTAGAACTTCATTGTGTAAATGTACCACATTTTCATTATCCATTTTCCGGTTGAAGGATGTTTAGGCTGTTTCTATTTCCTACCCATTTTGAAATCAGCAGCACCAAATATGGCTGATCAAGTGTCTCTGTAGTAGGATGCTGAGTCCTTTGGGTATATGCCAAGAAGTGGATCATAAGGTAGATTTATTCTTAGAATTTTAAGAGTTCTCCACACTGATTTCAATAGTGGTTGCACCAGTTTTCAATCCCACCAGCAATGAATAAGTGGTCTCATTTCTCCACTCCATCACCAGCCTTTAGTGTCATTTGTTTTATTGATCTTAGTCATTTTGACTGGGGTTAGATGAAATCTTGAAGTACTTTTGATTTGCATTTCCCTAAGTACTAAGGATGTTGAACACTTTTAAATATATTTCTAAGCCATTTTTTATTTCTTCTATGGAGAACTCTCTGTTTAGACTCATGGCTCATTTTTAATTGGGTCATTTGTTTTGTTAACACTTCGTTTTGTGAGTTATTTGTGTATTCTGTATATTAATCCCTTGTTGAATGTATAGGTGGTAAAAATTGTCTTCCACTCTGTGGGCTTCCTCTTCACTCAATTGCTTGTTTTCTTTGCTACACAGAATTTTTTTTTAATTAATGAAGTCTCACTTGTTGATAATTGATCTTAATTCCTGAACAACCAATTTCCAAATTAGAAATTTCTTTCCTACACCTATGTTCTGTAGGATACTATCTATGTTTTTTTTCAAAAATTTCAGGATTCACATTGAGATCTTTGATCACTTTGGATTTGACTTTTGTCACGGTGATAGATATGGGTCAAATTTCATTCTTCTACAGGTGGAGATCAAGTTTTCCAGCACCATTTGTTGAAGATACTGTCTTTCCGCCAGCGTATATTGTTGGTGCCTTTGTCAAATACCTGGTGGCTGAAATTGCATGCACTGATGTCTGGGTCTTCTATTTTGTTTCATTAATCTATATATCTATTTTTGTGTTTTTATGACTATAGTTTGGTAATACAGTTTGAAATCTGGTACAAGAATTACCCCAGCGTTGCTATTTGTACTTAGGATTGTTTTGGCATATGAGATCTTTTGTGATTTCACATGAATTTTAGGAATTTTTTTCTATTTCTATGAAGTATTCATGGGGATTTTGATTGGCGTTGCACTGAATTTATAAATTGCTTTGGTAGGATGGTCATTTTCACAATATTAACTCATTTCCTGTGCCTTCTTGAATGTCTTTCTTTAAATATTTAAAGTTTCCTTTGTGGAGGTCTTTACTGTTTTCAGTTAGGTTTATTCCTATATTTCTTTGAGGCTATTGTGAGTAGGAGGGTTTCTCTGAACTCTTTTCCTGACTGCTTATCACTTTTACATAGAAAAGCTAGTGATTTTTTGTAAATTGATTTTGTATCCTGCCACTTTCTTGAAAGTATTGATCATTTATAGATGTCTCCTGGTAGAAATTTTGGGATCTCCTATCTATAATATCATATCATTTGCAAAATTTCTTATAGCTTTTTTTTTAAAACAATCAGTTGTAATTCTGATGTTTTCCTTTATTTGTAACTTGCTGTTTTTCTCTTGAAGCATTCATTGCTCTCTTTTGTCCTGTATATTATGATGTGATATGGAGAGTTTCTGTTCTCATCCTGTCTAATTGGTTTTCTGTGAGCTTTTGTATCTGTATGGGTGTGTCTTTCCTTAACTCAGGGATGTTTCCTTCTATAATCTTATTGAAACAGGAAAATTCTGAAAGCGTTGTTAATATATGAGAAGGATGTCACAATTTTTCCTCTGTTTACTGTGTTATTATGACCCCGATTACATGTATAGTGTATGTATACACATATACATATGTGCGTGTGTTTCTTTATAAGGCTACGAAGCTGTGAGGACAGTTATAACTCATGTTCTCACTAATCAGCGTCAAGTCAGGTGTTCAGTATTTAATGTGTTTTTAATAGACATTTATTGACTGAGTAAAAATTACTGGGGAATAGGTTTAACCCAATTCTTGTCAAAAATTTTGAATTTAGGAACTTATTTGAAAACAAAGAAATATATATCTGGAAGAAAAATGCCTTTGGAAGAATAAACTTCTTGAGATAACACATTGCAGCTAGAGTAGGGGTTTTCACTTATAATAAGTTTGTCAGCTCCATTCATACCCATTTAAGACTGCTTGGAAGCATGCTTTGGCTGTCTTACTTTGGGAGAAGTGTGGTCAAGGTAAGGATACTGCTCAACAGCTTCAATTTCAGGATATCTTCAAATACAGCAGTGAAAAATTTTCTGGCCCAAATATCCACAGTGCTCAGGTTTATGGATACTGAGATAGAGTTTCTTATATTTGGATATTTTTTTTCTTGTTTACTGGATCAGGAAGAAAACCTCTGAGCTGCAGTTGCTAATCCCAACAGTGGGTGCCAGTGACTAATTCTGTTCTACCACAGCACTTCCTCCTTTCTTACTTTTAGAAATAGATCAACCTAGATTTAGCTGGGGTCTTAGAAAGCAAGTAGAGGCTGAATTATCATATACTTCTGAATCCAGGATTGACTACTACACTAAATTTTAGTTAATAAAAATGAATGGAAATGATATTTGCATACTAATCTTAATAAGGGACTCTCTTTACACTCTCCATTCTTGGGTGTTGTAACACGGGATGAGTGTTATTTGTTTTTGTAAATGTGAACAAAAATCAATGGAGATGGTGGAAAATGGAATGAGAGAAACCTGTGTCCTTTTTCATGGCCCCACGTAAGAAAGTCTCCTATTTGACAGGTCATCCTTTTCATGGCCCCATGTAAGAAAGTCTCCTATTTGAAAGAGCATCCTTTCCATGGCCCCATGTAAGAAAGTCTCCTATTTGACAGGTCGTCCTTTTCATGGCCCCATGTAAGAAAGTCTCCTATTTGAAAGGTCCTCTGTTTCCAACTGTGTTGTAATATGAGCAAGCACAAGTGAAATTCTTTGAACCAGAGAATTTTTGAAAATTTTTCTGTGAATGTATCTTGACTTCTACACTAGTGCACATCAGATACAGCTTTTACTGTTCTAGATGAAGACAGGGGCTATCTTTACTACAGGAGATACACAGCATAATCACATCATTTTAGAGTGATCAAAGTAAAGAAAAACTGTCCAATACATCATGTTGACAGACAGAAGGACGCAGGCTACATTCCAAAGATCACATTATCCATATACAATACCCCTTGTAACAGTCCAAGAAACCATGGATCACATAGGCGTGGAGCATGGAAAGACCTGAAATCACTGGGGTTTTCGTTATGGAATGTAGAGTGTGTGTCAAGACCTTAGCATTGCTGATGGTTTAATTTGATCATCGTCTTGGGGGCTGTGAGTATGTACATGGCTATCTACTAGAAAAAGATACTGCCAGGTTTTGTTCTTTCTTTACATTTTTGTGTTGTATGTATGTGTGTGGGAGGTAATATGTGTGTGCGTGCACACAAGTTGAGGTCAGAGGACAACTTGAGATACTCAGTCCTCTCACTCCCTTGTGTGCATCTTGGGGAAATTGAGCTCGTGTATAATCAGGTTTAGTAGCAAACGTGTTTACCCACTGAGCCTTCCCCTCAGTTTTCTGAGAGAGCATTCACTAGAAAAGAGAAGGACACTTGGCTCTGTAATGAACATTAAAAATCCTATCCTCTATAGATATTTGAAAAACTTCCATGTGCCTTTAGAAATATGTGACATTTAGTTTATCTCTTATTAGGGACTATACCTTGGGAGAAGATGATCTGATTTCCTCCTATTACGTTTAGGCTACTGCCCTTTTATCATCTTTTTCTGGGAGGGAAATGCAGCTGAGACGTATAAAACTAATTGAGTTCCTTAAGATATATGTTAAAACACATATATGAGGTGTCCGGCCTGAATGCCCTCCTGCATCAGGCCTCTATGCTGCCCCTGGAACCTTGCTCTAGGCACAAGGCTGTAGCCAACTCTCAGAGGGGGATTAGGAACAAAGCCTGCAGACCTAAATACCAACAACACAGAGGAAAATGACATCTTAAACCTACTACACCTTAGTCTCATCCTGAACATTGCAAATGCCTCCACTAAAAGAAGAATGGTGAGCTGGAAAAAAAAGAAAGAAAGGAAAGAAAAATCAATAAATTATCCCATATGCTCAACATGAAAGATATAACCTTTGACTCTGTCACCATGGTAGAAAAAGGAGAAGGAGGGAGAGGAAGAGGAGGAGGAGGAGAAGGAGGAGGGGGGGAAG
>NW_008330327.1:1647767-1650756 GCF_000622305.1 Nannospalax galili
AAGAGAAGAAAGGAGGAAAGGAGGGAGAGAGGAGGGAAGAGGAGGAAGAGGAACAGGAAGAGGAGGGAAGAGGAGGAAGAGGAAGAGGGAGTGGAGGAGAGGGGGGATGGAGGGAGGAGGAGGAAGAGGAAGAGGAGGAGGAGGAAGAGGAGGAGGGAGGAGGAAGAGGAGGAGGAGGAAGAGGGGGAGGAGGAGGAAGAGGAGGAGGAGGAAGAGGAGGAGGCAAATAATCAGGGGTCATTCGCCAAAATTTCCAAAACCAGAAGAGCTTGAAAGATATTTTTTAAGTTCTTAAAGGCCACACTTATCAAACCAAACTACACTACCCAGCAAAAGAATCTATTAAAATTGTATTTATAGACAAGTGTACCTCTTACCTCTCATCAAAGAATTTTTTTTTGCAACAGATGGAGACTATTACAAAGTTCCACAATTGGTCAACTGCAAAGAATAAATGTCTGTAAAGTGCCCAGATCTAAGTAACACATCTACGGTGCAACCTTTACAACTAAGGTTCAGGGAACCTAGTGAAATGGGAGGAGAATACCAGTGCATCTCTTGGCTCTCACCAGTGAGGCTTCCTCGTGCAACAGATGGTGATTCACTAAGAAAGAAAGCCACAACTGGCCAAAGTGCAGAGAATACAAGACTGCAGAATGTCTATTGATGAACAGGACATCTATTTTAAACCCCTGCCACCAAGGCTCAAGACCATTGCAGAAGAAGGGTAAGAAAGATTGTAAGAGTCAGTGGTAGTGGATGACTACAAGGAGACAGAGTTTTAAAGACAACTGAGAAGTGAGTCATATTAACATACAACATTGATATTGTTGTGTGTTAAGCAAGAACAAGACCCACACAGCGCAAGTCAGACAAAATTCCAGCATATAAGTGGGGAAGTGTGTCAGAAGCCCCAACCCTAGCTGAGAAACTATTGGAAACCAATAACTTCTGGAAGAGTGAGATTCAATTTTTTAAATTAAAGACATTTTTTATATGTATGAATGTTTTGCCTGCATATAAGTGCACCCATGACATGCAATGCTCAGGGAGGTCAGAAAAGAGTGTCAGATCCCCTGAAACTGGAGTTACAGGCAGTTGTTAGCCACCATGTGGGTGGTGGGAACCAAACCCAGGTCCTCTGTAAGAGCAGTCAGTGCTCTTAACCAATTAGCCATCTCTCCAGCCCCCAGAGAGAGTTGATTTTCTTCAAGTGTGATGCTAGGCAGATTAACCAGGCTCCAGTGGATGGCTGCATACTGAAGGACACTTGGAGATAAAAAACTTGACTCAGTCAGCCTCAGTATAAATGACAGAGTACATGAAAACCAGCACAGGCAGCTGTTAGAGTAACTCAGTAGGAAAGGGTGTCTAAATATGACAAAAATATATTGTAGAAAATTCACAAGTATTCAGTAAAAAATTGAAGGGTAAATAACATTTTCTACTATAAAACAGATTTCAGGAAGTCATGACTATTAGGCCAGCACTACAGGGGACACTGGAAGGAATACTTTAGTCCAAAGAGAACAGAAAGCACACCCAAGAGATCACAGGGGACAAACAAGTAATTACAGAAGAGTTAATCAAATGATGTCTTCAAGAATGACCATGAAGCAAAAAAATAAGAGAAATTAATACATGTCTTTCAATAACACCTCTTAATAGTATTGGTCTCAATTTCCCAATAAAGAGACACAGACAGGAAGACTGGATTAGAAAATAGAAATGATCTTTTTACTTCCTCCAAGATACACACCTCAACATCAGTGATAGGCCCCACCACAGGGTAGAAGGGTACAAAATGATATTCTAAGCAAATGGAACTAGGAAACAAGCGCAGTAACTATTGTAACATACGACAAACAGTCCTCAGATTGAAACTAGTATGACGATATGAAGATGGGCATTTCATACTAATTATAGGAACGGTCCACCAAGAAGATATTACAATTAAAAACATATATACACCAAACACAGGCACACCCAATTTCATGAAAGAAATATTACTGTATGTAAAATCACAGATTAACCCCCCCCCAAAAAAATAATGAAATAAAGAGCTGGTTCATTGGAAAGATAAACAAAATTGAACAACTCTTTTCCAAATTATCTACAAGCACAAGAAGACACAAATTAATAAAATTAGAAATGAAAGGGAAGCATTAAAATAAATACTAATGAAATTCAGATACAAAGAAACATATCAAAAATCTCTATTCCATTACATTTGAATATATAAAAGATATGGATTAATTGTAGATGCATATAACAAACAAAATAAAACAAAAATGAAATAAATAATTATACAGATTCATAACCAGTAACTAGATTTCAGCAATAATAATAACTAGCTCAACTAAAAAAGTAAAAGCCCAGGAACAGAAAAACTCATCATGGAATTCTGCCAGAACTTCCAAGAAGAATTAACACCAATACTAATCAAATTATTCTGCACGGTAGAAAAAGAAGACTTCCAAACACTTCTTAAAATGCCTGTTTTACTCTAATAACAAAACCAGATGAAGACAATTAGAAAAGAAAATTGCAGATCAATTCCTTTGATCAACATAGATGCAAAAATTCACAATGAAATGCTTGCAAACAAAATTCAAGATGACATTAAAATATCGTTCACCATGATCAAGTTGGATTCATTCCAGAGATGCAGGGATGCTTCAAAATACAAAAATCAAATGTTATCTATCCATCGCATGTTAAGATTCAAAGACAGAAATCATATGATTACCTCAATATATGCACACAAAAAAATCCTTTCATATTAGCTAACATACCTTCATGATAAAGTCATGGAGAGTCATAGGATGGAGGGAATGTATCTCAACATAATAAAGGCTCTATGTAACAGCTCTATAACTAATGTCATGCCAAAAGGAGTAAAATAATAGATCAGGAACAAGAACAAATATCTCCTCTCTTAGCTAGATTTTTAGATAGTGTAAAGTCTTAGCTAGATTTTTAGATAGTG
>NW_008330327.1:1650896-1654870 GCF_000622305.1 Nannospalax galili
TGTAAAGTCTTAGCTTGATTTTTAGATAGTGTAAAGTCTTAGCTTGATTTTTAGATAGTGTAAAGTCTTAGCTAGATTTTTAAGGCAGAAGAAAGAACTAGAAGGGCCACAAATAGTAAAAGAAGTCAAAGTATCACTATTTACAGATGGTATGACTCTGTATACAAGAAACCTTAAAGATTTCACCAAAAAACTCTGAGAGATGATTAATACTTTAAGTAAAGTGGCAAGATACAAAATTAACACACAAAAATCAGTAGAGTTATGACATAACAATGTCAAACATACAGAAAAATAAGTCATAGGAACAATCCCATTTATACCACACACACACACACACACACACACACACACACCAGAATTAAACCTAATCAAAGACCATTGCATTGAAAAGTTTAATGCATTGAAGTAAGAAATTGAGGAAGACACTAGAAGATGGTAAGACCTCTCATACTCACAGATTGGAAAAATTCATGTTATGAAACTGGCCATTCCCCTCAAAAGCAATCTACAAATTCAATTCAATCCCACTAAAAATAACAGGGCTTTTCTTCATAAAATAGAAAAAAAATCACAGTTTAAATGGAGGCACAGAAAAGGGTAACAAACAAAATTCTGAACAAGAAGATTATTGCTGTTAGTATCAATGTGCCTGATTTTAGGTAATACTATGGAAACATAGTCATAAAAACAGCATGGTTCTGGCACAAAAGCTGAAACATAGATCAATGTGATAAGACTGAGGACCCAAATGTAACTCCATGCAAGGAAAACTATCCAATTTTTGATGAAAACGCCAAAAATATGCTTTGTAGAAAATACAGCATTTTCAGCAAAGAGTTCTGGGAACCCTGGGTTTCAACCTGCAGAAAAATTTATCTAGGTCATTACCCCTCATTTTGCACAAAGTTCAATTTTAAATAGAGCAAGAACCACAACACAAGACCTGATACCCTGAAACTGCAAGAGTGAAGAAGTGATTATGTTTCAATTTAAAGGAGCAGTGAAGGACTTTCTGAATAGGACTTCAAGTAACATAAGAAATAAGACCTTGGACTGGAGAGATGTCTTAACAGTTTAGAGCACTGGTTGCTCTTCCAGAGGACCTGGGTTCAGTTTCCAACACTTTAGTTGGTGGCTAACAGCTGCCTGTAACTCCTGTTACAAGGGATGTGATGCCGACTTCTGACCTCTGTGGGTTTTGCATTATGAGGGTGCACTTATACACAAGCATGCAAAACACTCACACACAAAAATACCTAAATAAATGATAAATAGAAATAACACCAAAAATTTGCAAATTTGATCTTAAAAAGCAACAACAATTCCATACAGTGAAGGAAAATTGTCTTTAAAGTGAAGAGATAGCCCAGACGATTTGTGAAAATCTTTGCCAGTTATACATCTGACAGAGGATGGTGTCTAGACGTACAAAGAGCTCAAAAAACTCAACATCAATAAGACAAATAGCCCAGTTAAAAATGAGCTATGGGACTGAGCAGAAATCTCTCAAAAGAAGTAAAGACAGGCAGTAAACCCTTAGAATGGTCATTTCTTGTCATCAGGGAAATGCAGATGAAAACTTTAAGATTTCATCTTACCCCAATCAGAATGCTATAAACATGAACACAGAGGATGTGAGAATATGGGAACACTTATACAGTGTTGGTGGAAGGGTAAATTAGTTCAACCACTTCAGAAATTAGTCTTGAAGCTTCTTAAAACCTAGAAACAAAACTACCATAAGGCACAGCTATGTCATTGCAGGTCGTACACCCAAATGATTTTATATCTTGCTACAAAGACACTTTTACATCTATGTTCAATACCACTTCATTCAAAACACCTAAGAATTTAACTCAATCTGGACATCCATCACCTGATGAATGCATACTGAAAATATGACACATATATACAACTGAACATTATTCAGCTGTAAAGAGAAATGAAATAATGAAATTTGCCGGTATATGAATGGAATTAAAAAAGTATACTGAGTGAGATCACACATGTCAAAAATGACAAGGACCACATATTCTTTTTCATATATGGGTCATAGCTTCAAATCTTTTAAGTAGTTAATGTGGAGAATATTTGGAAGCTGGTAAACTGGAAACAGGTCACTGGGGAAGGGTGCATTAAGGTAGGGAGGACAGGTGAATACCAGTGAAATGAAAATAGAGAGAGGACTACTGTGGGCAGAAAGGTTCAAGCAGGTTGTAGAGTGATGGGGACAGGGGAATCAGTGGGCAGAGGAAGGGTTAACCAAAAGAAAGTGTAAAAAAGGTAAATAGAAACCTATGATCTTGTAACTCAAGTAAAAATATGATAACAGGGGATTGGAGAGATGGCTCAGTAGTTAAGAACACTGTTCTTGCAGAAGACCTGGGTTTGAATCCCAGCACCCACATGGCAGCTAACAACTATCTGTAACGCCAGTTCCAGAGGATCTGACAGCCTCTTCTGACCTCCACAGGCATTGTATGACATGGGTGCACTTACCTACATGCAGGCATAACACTCACACATGTAAGATTAAACTAAAGATATATGAAAAGACTATGAAAAAAACCACTAATTAAAATATAATTCTTTGAAAAGGAGTTTTAACAGAGTTATGCTGCATGGCTGAATAATGTTACTCCCAGAAGACATGGAGTTTTAAAGGAAAATATCAGTGTCCAGCATGGGTTAATTCCCTGAGTTATTAGTTTTTGATTGGTCCTAGAGGTACCTGAAATAATACAGGCTATTCCCCTTGCTCCTGGTAGCCCATCATGACTAGATGATAAGATCTTATTGCTGGACACTACACACTGGTTGCAGTAAATGTATCAGTTTTGAACAGACAAGGGTACTCTCTTTATGTCGACCAGCTTTCATGGTGCTGGAGGGCAGTATTCATGTTACGGGGGGCGGAACAACAGCAGTAGTCATAATGAGTGGTGGACGCTGAATAGAATAACAGCCTGCCCAGCAAGAATTTCCTATGGAAGTAATACTTACAATAATGTTTATTGGGGTAACCAACTGGTTATGGGGGTAACAAGCCTGCTCCATAGGAGAGGATTCATGGCTGGTACTGTAAACATGATAAAAATTCATGACTAGTGAAGTTATAGACCCGTAGGTGGGGGGCATCTATTCTTATTTCTTTGTTAAATGATCATCTTGACAAAATTTCTTCTAAATAATTATGTTTATGCCTATAGATTTGTGGTGTTTTTCATCTTGCTTCTTATTGCAGTGGGTAGTAGTTAATGCAGACACTCATAATTGTCCATAGTACAGAGAAAAAGTAAGCATTTAGTGGTCATCTATAGATAGAACATCTATATCAACTTATCCTCCTCCACCCGTATGCTCAGGGGGCATCATGGAAGAGCTGGTGACAGAAGGGAAGAGCTAGAGATGGATAGGATTACTGTGAAGTATTGCCTTCTGGTCACGACTTGACTGTTCAATGCACACATCAATTCATAGCAGATGTTGTTCCATGCAAAAGACGGGCATAAGATCAAGACATTTAAAAATCATTGCAAACTACTATCCTCAGGCCTCTTGGGGTAAGTCTATAGCGCAGCCCTCCGCGCCGGGACTCACTAAGCCTCATTCACCCTTCCATCCCCTCCACCGTTCTATACTCCTAGTTTGGGCCCTGCGCCATTCCTAGTCTTGGGGCCCCAGACACCTGGGGAACCAATACTGCTTCCTGACCCTTCTCACCCAGACCAACTCAGTGCCTTTCTTGGACCCCAGGAGCACCGCTTCTGGTCCTGGCCCCGCCCTCACCTCCCTCTACTTCCCTGGTCCTGCAACACCCGCCAGCCTCTTTCTGGGGCTGACAGCCTCTTTCTGGGGCTCCGAGGCTTACCTTTACTCTCCCTGATCCTTTGCATCCAGTACAACCCAGCTACTCAATCCACTCCCTGGGAAATCTTGGGCCTTCTTCCCTCCCCATCTGCCTTTGCATC
>NW_008330327.1:1660644-1661331 GCF_000622305.1 Nannospalax galili
GAAAATGTATTTATCAAATCTGTAATCATTATGCCAAAAAATCTGAATTACTGTAACATTTTGTATATTGTTAAAACTGTAACTTTAAGTGTAAAAAAAAATCATTGCATATATAAGGGAGGAATTCCTGAATGCTTGGGAAGAAAGAGAAATCTTACATTGAAGGATACGACCACTGGTAGGTTGCCTACTCTGCAGTAGATGACCCGACATGCATGTACATGCATAGGGAGAACACAAATTGGACTCAGTGGTTTCAAATTAAACAAATAAATAAGTAAATAAATAATAAAAATGAAAACATGAAGCTGTGAGAGATATGTGTTGGGAAGTTGGAGGAGGGACTAGAGCATGGATATATCATGGAACATACATATGTGTATAAACGTTTCAAAGAACAAATAAATAGTATTATATTAAAAACTCATATGATTCAGGCATTTCAAAAACCAAACATTATTTGAGCCAAGATTTTGAGATCACAAATGATTTTGAGTTACAAAGGGCTAAGCCTCTAGAGACCACTGGACATTGAGTATTGAGGATAGAGTTGAGAGAAAAATACGTGCCAAGATAAAAGTATTTCCCACACAAATGGTGGTTTCATAAGGGAGGGGAAGCTTATCATTAGAGTTCAAAAGCAGACAGTAGCTGAGATGGCATGCTATGCCCATTGTTATCCTAGCC
>NW_008330327.1:1662630-1673246 GCF_000622305.1 Nannospalax galili
GAAGAGCAAGTGTTGGAACACATAATCCTATGACGGATATTAGGCCTTCAAGCCATAACAGTGCAATCCTCTTCTACAGAGGCTCAAGCCTGTCTCATAATGCAAAAGTAATTCATTTCAACCTCAGCACGCCTCCGTCATTTTTCAGATCCTCAACACTATTCAAATATGCAAATACTTTTCTGAGACCCAAAGCAATATCAAAAGGCAAGTTGCATACTCCTGATATGCAGTGACATAGATATACAATGGCATAGAGTGAACATTCACATCCAAAAAAGAGGAATGGAAGCATAGCAAGAAAACATTGGACCAAAGCAAGACCAAAGCCCAGCTGGGCAAATAGAAAACCCTGTAGCTCCGCATCTGCCATCTAGGACTGGTGATGGAATCATTCCAGCTCCAATGGCCTTGCGCCAAGCTTATCCCTCCAGCTCTGATCCCTAAAGAATATGTGACCTCTCTCTCTCTCTCTCTCTCTCTCTCTCTCTCTCTCTCTCTCTCTCTCTCTCAGACAAGTTATTCCTGTTTCTCCACTCTGTTTCTACACCTTCCCCTGGTCCTGGCATCTCTTGCGTCCTGGGGCCAATGTTGCTATTTAGGCTTCACCTTCACAGGTCACACAATGGTTTCTCAGGGATCCCTTGCAGGGAATCTGCCCTGTCAGGAGACTGGTCTCAGCATTTTTCTGGAACGTTGGTGCACGTCTCCATGGTTCCTTCAGTTTGGATTTTGCAAGAGCCTGAAAAACAATGACGCTGCCAAGTTCTGCTTGCAGCTTTTCCCTGTCACAACCGTGGGGGGCTCTGTGTGTCTTGGTAGATGGATCTGACGAAATACTTTCCTAGCCAATTGTTTCTGAGTAGAGAGTCCTTCAGTAGCATTCTCAGTTCAGGTTCCGTCCTTTCTAGTGAAATCATTTTCCCAAGTTGGAGCCTTCAGTGGGTGGGTACTGCCCTCAGGACCCCTTGCCTGCTGTCCCACTTTAGGAAAGAATGTTTGTCCTTAATCACATTAATAATTTTAAACAATTGCAGATACTTTGTTTATTATTAAAAATTTTACTTCACAGGTCACACAATGGTTTCTCAGGGATCCCTTGCAGGGAATCTGCCCTGTCAGGAGACTGGTCTCAGCATTTTTCTGGAACATTGGTGCACGTCTCCATGGTTCCTTCAGTTTGGATTTTGCAAGCCTGAAAAACAATGACGCTGCCAAGTTCTGCTTGCAGCTCTTCCCTGTCACAACCGTGGGGGCCTCTGTGTGTCTTGGTAGATGGATCTGACGAAATGCTTTCCTAGCCAATTGTTTCTGAGCAGAGAGTCCTTCAGTAGCATTCTCAGTTCAGGTTCCGTCCTTTCTAGTGAAATCATTTTCCCAAGTTGGAGCCTTCAGTGGGTGGGTACTGCCCTCAGGACCCCTTGCCTGCTGTCCCACTTTAGGAAAGAATGTTTGTCCTTAATCACATTAATAATTTTAAACAATTGCAGATACTTTGTTTATTATTAAAAATTTTAACTCTCGCACTCCTCTCCCAACTAAACTGCCTTTTTCATAACTTCCTGCTCTACATGCTGCTGTCTCTCATTCTAGATCTACTTAAGAGCTGTGAGCAGTAACCTGGGCAACATCCTGAATACTGTGCTGTGCTGAAATTCCCTCGACCAAGGAAATCAGTCTATTATTTATCAATTTAGCTTTACTCGAGTTCTCTAGACATGGACAGAATGAAGCCAGATTCTTCATCAGAATACAACAAGAATAAACGCTAGCCAGGTACCCAATAGAGTTCTCCTACCTTCCCTTTGCATTTCTGTGTTCTTTTCTTTCGAGGTATCATCAGAATGAACCATTGCGTTCTGCTTATAGTATTCAGGGACTTCTATACTTTGCAGCTCCAAACTCTTCCTCCATCCAGTTCCAAAGGCCTATAAACCACCTGGTCAGGTTCAGCACAATAGTCCCAGAACTTTCTGTATTTCCTACTTTTCTTGTTGCTGTGACCAAATACCTGACAAATAGCACTTTAATAGAGGGAGGAAGAGTTTATCCATGCTTAAAATTTTAGGAGGCACAGCCCACAGTGGTAGGAAAGATGTGGAGGCACAAACATTGAAGCGGCTGCCAACATTCCACCCATAGTCAAGAATCAGGGATTATACTGGAAGGGGACTGAGCTATAAAACTTCTTGTCTTACTCTCATGGGCCTATTTTCTCCAGCAAAGCTCCGCCTTCTAAAGTTCTACAACCTTCCAAAACAGTGCTCCAGCTGAACTTCAAGTGTTCAAGCACTTGAGCCTATGGTGACATTTCCACATTCAACACACAGCACCTCACTTTAAAATAATTTACATCTTTCCATAGAGAAAAGAAAAGGTGGAAAGAATGAAGCAATCAGGTGTTGGTCATATCCCCCAAAGAAGCAGGACATCTAAGCAGTGGAGTTGAGTTTTAATTGTTCAGATTACATTTAGTCTCCTCAGCAGAGAGTGTAAGTCAGGGAGAAGCAGGAGAAAGCTGAGCTAAAGTTACCAATTATGGAGAAATATTTAAATGTCCATTTTTGCATTCATGAGGAATATTGGCAATTCAAACTCTCTAGATGTATAATACAAATAGAATACCAAAGATTCTGCATACCACAAATAGCTGTAACATTGTTTGCACGTTGCTTATAAAATGACCTGGACAAAAAGAGAATTTGAGACTGAGTTTTATGCCCGTAGGATAGAGCCTGAATTCTGGGTATATTAAAATGGTCTGAAGTATATGACGACTAATCATGGCTAACTTGTCTCTAGTCACAAGTGTAATCAAAGCAGAATACAGTTGTCTCCTATATCCTTGGGGGATACATTCCAAGACCTCCTAGATGTCTGAAACCATGGACTAAAACAGACCCTGGATATTCTGTCTCATTCCTATACCATCATGCCTAAGTGTTTAAGATTTATTTTAATTACTGTGTATGTGTAGGTCTGTTTGTGGGTTTGTGCCTGTGAGTAAAGTGCCCATGAAGGCCAGAAGAGAGCAACAGATCCCCTGTAGCTGGAATTAAGGGGGTTGTAAGCTCCCAACGAGATCTAAGAAATGAACTTGGGTCCTCTGGAAGAACACTTAATTTCTTAGTCATCTCTCCAGCACCAGCCCTACTTTTAACATTTAAGTTATAAGTTAGACACAGAATGGGATTAAAAATAATAAGTAATTATAAAATAGAATTATAAAAATATACTGTAATAAACTTTTCTGAATGTGATCTCCCTCAAAGAATTTTACTGTGTTTGTCCCCTCTTGCATCATCTTGAGATGCTTCGATGCCTATGTGAATGATACAGGGACTGTGGATTGTGATGCAACGTTAAGCTGTATGTCAGTGTTACATGAACACACATAAGCACTGAGGTATTGTGATAATTGATTTGATAATTCAGATAAACGCTCAGTGACTCATGATCAGCAGTGCATACAGCATGAACGTACTAGACACAATGATAACTCCCATCCCAAGTGGGTTGGAACAAAATTTTATCTCAGTAGTCAGAACAGTACTCAATTTAAAACATGTTATTTAATTTTGTAATTTGCCATTTAATGTATTTTGACTGTAGTTACCTGCTGGAAATTGTAACTGTGAGATGTAAAAATAGAGATAAAAGGTCCTAATACACAGAGGAAGGATTGTGTTTAATCATCAGCCCAAGTTGATCCTGGGCTTAAAAGCTAAGAAAGTAACTGGTTCCACTTGTGTGTGTGTGTGTGTGTGTGTGTGTGTGTGTGTGTGTGTGTGTATGCACTCTTATGTTGGATGAGATAGGGAAGGGCTTGTCATCTAGTAGAGGAAAGAAAGGAATCTAAATGAATAAATAAATACACAGGTAAACAATGATCTCCTGAAAAGGGACACAGCAGTTCAACCAGAGGCCAGGAGTCAGCGTCTCAGACCACACTGGACAAACATTCAAAATCTGAGTGTCCGAGGATAGTTTTCACCCTCCCTCTCCACCTCCACTGATGCCAGAACTCCATTACAGTAAGCAACGGGAAGCAGACCAGACTGGTATGTACTGTCTACTTGGGGCTGTTGGGCTCCTGAAAACAGTCACAGTCTATGCAGCGTCACCTGAGAAATTGAACATATATAAAAACATTAAAGCACCTGTGATTAATGTTCAGTCATGACATTTTCACACGTAGGCAAACGACAGGGAACAAAGGCAATGCGGTGCCCTCTGAAAACTTTACAAAAGTTGGATATTTGCTTTGTCTTTCCTGGGTCTTAAAAAAAATCTAAGCATAAGCAATTTAACCACGCACCTGCACCACACCATCTCAAATAGTTCTCTTCAGAACAGTTAGTGTTTATAATGATGTGACGTCTAGGCAGGGGGCAAATAAATCTTGGCCCTGGGTCTTGGGATGACCTTGACTCTGGGTCTTGTGCTGGACTTGGGGATATGGCTTAATCCAGTCTCAGATGTGAGTCTAGGTCTGGGGTTTTGCCTAGTCGTAGACTGGGCCTTGCCTATAGTCAGGATTGAAAATAGGCAGTCTTGGGTTAACCTGAGGTTTAGACTGGGCATGGGTCTTGGGCTGGACTTATCCTTCATTTGGGGATAAGCCTGGGGGTTAGGCTGGGCTTGCCAGTAGGTTTTGGGCTGAGGCTGGTTCTGGGCAAGTCTCAGCCCTGAGCCTGGGTTTGAGTTGTGCCTGGTTAGGCACTGGTCCTGTTCTAGAGACAGGGCTGAACGGAGTGCCTTGGAGTTAGGGTGAATTAGGTTGAGCTTTAGGCTGGAGACTCAGGATGGTGCTAGGATTCCACTTCCAAGAAGACTGGAAACAGCTGCTGCTTAGCTCTAGAGACCTTGGCCCTGACTCAGTCCGCAGACTTCAGGAGCCTCTCTAGACTGGTTCTGACAAAGTCACTGAATTACCAGTGACTCCTTTGCACCTGAAAGGTAGTCAGCTCCTTTCCTAGGAAGTCTTGTCTTCAAATTCAGAAATGTGCTTGTCTGAATTGAAGCAGAAGTTTTTGGAACCATGAAAGAAAATGATAATCTAGCTATAATGTTTGTAGAGCATAGGATTTTAGCAATTACTTCATATTTTTAAAAATAGATTTTTAAGCTATTTTAAATCTTTAAAAAATTCAGTGATTCTGGGGCTGGAGAGATGACTTAACAGTTAAGAGCACTGGCTGCTCGTGCAGAGGATTGTGGTTCAATTCCAGCACCCACATGTTGGCTAACAACCATCCAGAGCTCCAGTTCCAGGGGATCTAACACCCTCTTCTGACCTCCACAGGCATTGCAGGACACGGGGCCCCTACCGGCATGCAGGCAATACACTCATAAACTCATACAGCAGACCCCAATCTTAGCTGAGGAAACTTTGGCAGCTGATTTCTGCTGGGGGAGGAAGAGCTGATCTTCCTAAAGGGAGGGACTCTAGATAGGCTGACTAGACCTCAGTGGATGGACTTGTGCTGAGGGACATCTGGGGACACTGGCTTGACACAGTGGTCCTTAATGTGGATGACAGAGTATATGGGTTCCAGTTGGGGGTGGCTATGGGAGGGTGCCAGTGGGGACAGGTGTATAAAGATGATTAAGATTGTTTGAGATATTCTGTATGAAATACATGAAAATTCAATAAAAACAAAATTTAAAATAAATAGAACATTTTGGAAAATGCAGTGATTCTAATCCCATAAGTTTCAAAGTAATGATTTGTAATTCAAACCAAATAGTACCTGTGATTGTTACTGATAATATTTGGGGAGTTAAAGTTTATGTATCTATAATATCATAAAATGATATCATAGTTCACATATATGCATGCACATATGTATGCATGTATATTAGAGACCTTGAGAACATTTCCAATTTAAGCTTTTCTTTCAACCTGACTGCAATGTGTTTTCTAGCTATTAGAACCTTACCTTTGCTACAACATCACTGCCTCAGAGTTGTGAGCTGGTCATCTGCTAATGGGACACATGGTCGGACAAGTTGTACTATGTCTACGTTCATTTTTCTCAAATCCAGGCATCACCTTAACCAGGTCTCACTTTGAGAACTGCTCTCCTAGAAAGAACAAGCTACTTTTAGAAATTCAACTTTTTCACTTGATCAAAAGAGACCGAGAATAATATAGGGATTCTTAAATACACTAAGTTGTGAAATTATGGCCCATTTTCAACTCAATTTGCCTCTTCTGTTTTGACCTTGGTAAAGGGAGATAACCACTATGAAGTCTTCCCATGTGTCTCATTTTCACATGCAATTTCCATAGTGACATCTGAAGGTGTATTATTTTCGCTATTTAATACTTGAGGACTGTGAATCTCTGAGGTTTAACAATGTGACCCTGGTTCTGGAAATGTACATAGCAGTCAGGACTTAAAATTCCTATACTCTCCCCCTGTACCAGATCTCTGGCTGCCTCATGCCCTCTGTCTTGGAGATTCTGTGGGTGACATTAGATTGACCTGATTCATAATCTAGTGTATGTATTCTGATTTCTTACACTTGCAAGATTTCCCTGTCCGTTGCTGTTTTTCAAAATTGTGACTTAACTCCTTTCATCTTGAACTAGAACCTGAAATCTGTGATTCATTGCTAACCAGTTTCTGGATGGGTATCTAAAGCTCAAATTTAAATGTTCGCAAAAATTATTTCAGCTTGGACCAATGTAGACATTAAGATAATGTATGAACTGAAAAACCTAATAAAACAACTCTTTATTTTTTCGTGTGTGTGTGTGTGTGTGTGTGTGTGTGTATGTAGTTAAGGATATATTACAAATTTTGAGGCAACTTCCTATTTTCATTTAACACACACACACACACACACACACACTGTTGTCTCAGTCTGTTTTGAAAGAATGCAAATAAATTTTAATATTAAAATGAGGCATTGCAAGGAAGGAAAATCTGTTGTTAAATCAACATATAATTTAAATTATTGTATTTCACTTTGAATAACATTGCCTGTGGCATCATTTCTAGGAGCACAGATGATAGAAATATTATATGCTCACATCTTTTGTATTCCTTATCAAGTTAATTCCTAATGTTTCACCCTCTAAACTGGAATGATTTAATGTTTTGTTGATTTCTTTTTGTTTCAGTTCTGGGAGACTTGGTGTCAATGCATAGCCCTTGCTTTCCTGAAACTCACGGTGTATCCAGAGTGGTCTCACACTTGTGGCCATTCCTGGGCCTCTGCCTCCTACATGTTGGATTATAGCCATGAGCCCCATACCCAAGCTTAAAGGGAACATTTCTGATTACTGAATTATAATATATGTATAAACGACCTGCTCAGTTGTTCTGAGTAAACAAGTCCAGGAAGTTTAGGGTCATGAGGAAGTTATTAGTCATGACCTGGAAGAGTTAATACAGCCAAGAAATTCAAGAAGAATGACATTGTTAAAAATACAGCATTGCTCAAAGCACTTTAGATAAACTCCTAATATCAAAGGGAAAAACAGGAAGCTTTACTAAAGTTATTCCTTACTATCGTACTTAGCCTGGATCACACAGTTTACAAAGATTGTCCATGTCACTGATCTCTGGGACTGTACATTCTTCAAGGAATCACAGTACCTTGACGTCTACAATTTCTATGGAAAGAATAGAGGGTATTATTTCCTTTTCTAGTTTCACATTTTGCAACTTGTGGACAATAGATTATTAGATTAACTTGTCTAAGCACTGAAGCATGAATGAGTGAATGAATGAATGAATAGGAGAATGAAAAAGAGAAAGGACTGAAGATATTTTAGAAATATCAAGCGTTATGACAGCAGCAGTAGAAATGAGTATAGTAAGAGATAGATTTACATATAGCAAATTTTCTAAGTGCTAACAGGTATAAGTTCTATAAAAATGAAATAAGAATTCAACTATTGTCTAAAACTCTCATCATCTTTTTCTTCCTTTTTAGATTTGCCACACAGGTAACTTTCCCTGAAGGGTATTTCAGAAATACCTGGTGCAAAGAATCCTGAGAGGAGAAACACAGCAGGGTACTGTGAGTCTTCTGAGTCAGTCATCTCCTAATACCATATATGCTGATTTCTCTGGGGCTGTAAGAGCCCAAGGCTCATAGTTCTGCTCCTCCCTTCATTAACACTACAGACCTGGGTAGGATACTGTCCCTCAGAAGGGACTTCATGCTCTAATCCTTAAAATGAAGGCTGTAGTACCTACCTTGGACTTTGTTAAGAGGATGCAGGACTCCACATAGTGATTTAATTCTATTAGAACCATTAGATCCAGAAAGTAGTAAGTACTCCATAATATTAGCTGATTTCCTTTGAATGATTTCAGACGTTTTAAATCTTATAAAGAAATTCTGGATAGAAGAAAAATTTTCAGAGAAATGGAGATTTCTCTTTTATTCAAGCGCATGTGTGTGTTGTGTTGTTTGTGTTGTGTTCTGTGTGGTATATGCACTTGCGAGAACAGGTGTGTGCACGTGTGTGTGGATGCCTTTGTCTGTGTACCTGTGGAAATTAAGGAGTAGACATTGAGTGTCTTTCCTGCATGCTCTCCGCCTTTTATTTTTTGAGACAGGGTCGCTCTCTGAACCTGAAGCTCATTGATTTGATGAGACTGGCTGGCGATTGACCTTCAGGGACCGTCCTGTATGTACGGTCCTCCCCTCATATGCTGGGGTTAGAGGCACACACTACTGTGCATGGCTTTTTACTTGCATTCTGGGGAATCCAAACTCAGTTCCTCACACTTGCACCCTAGACATTTCATCACTTGTGCCCAAGCCATCTCCTTCGTCTGATAACTTTTTAAAATATTATCCCCTTGACAGCAGATACATGAAGCACATGTACAGGCACATGGGATTGATTTCTATATGAGACTTGGTTATTCCTGGAGAAGCAGCTTTACTCACAGAAACGCCAAATTAAAGGGAACCCAGGGTCATCTAGGCCCATCCAAGATATCCAGCTCACAGTGGGAGAACACATGGCTTCTCAAAATAGCCCTTCCTGTTTACAGACAGTCATTGGGACAGAGTTTGTCATTGTCTAGAGCAGAACCATCTTAATTTTGTTATGTCCACAGGATAAATTCCACCCACAGAGCAACATAAATTCAGTCTTATTCTTCATTATGCAAGTCTTTCAAATATTTAAAATAATCTTAGTTCATTTCACTTCCTATAATAGATTACCTGCAAATAAACTGTAGCTTATAAATAACAAAAAAGTAATTCTCACAGTTTTAGAGGCTGAAAAGTTCAAGTCTGGTGAGGGCTACTTTCTGTTTCACAGATTGTCAATTCTCTCAGTGTCCTCACAGGACAGAAGAGAGGGAGCCCTCTGAATCTTTCATAAGGACACAAATATCATTCATGAGAGAGTTCTGTTCTTGAGAACTTATCACCTTCAAAGTTTTCATATCCTAAACCCTTACTAATTTGCCATTAACTGGGAATTAGTTATCAGCATACACATTTTGGGAGAATGTAGATGTAGTCTAAATCAATAGCATCGGTTCTAGTTTCCTTTGTGTTGATATTACAAATGCCATGATAAAAAAAAAAAACTTAGGGGAGGAAAGGATTGATTTGACTCACATCTCTAGGGCACAGTCCATCATTGAAAGAAGTCAGGGCAGAAAATCAAGTAAGAACGTGAAGCAGAAACCACGGAGAAATGGTGATTGCTGACTGACTTGTAGACCAATGCGTTTCTAGCTTACTTATACAGCTCAGGACCACCTTGGGAATGGCACTGCCCACAATGGGCTGGGTCGTCCTACATCAAAATTCAAGACAGTTACGTACAGTCATGCCCACAGGCCAATGTGATCTGGGAAAATTCTCAATTGAGACTCATTTCTCAGGTGACTCTAGGCCATGTGAAGTTGACATCAAAGGCTAATAGGACAGAATTCATACTTACTCCTCTCTTCAGCATGTCAGTCTGAGTGGATCCCTTCTTATACCCATGATCCTTCATTTGTGGCTTGTTCTAAAAACAATGTGGAGTCCTTGAAAGAACACGGTCTTTGGAATTGGGACCTATGTGCTTAAGTTAGTTTATTAGCTATCTCTGACAATTTGTTCTGTCACTTAGATGTGGAAATGGTAATATATAATTTAAAGGTTGCATTTGGTATTAACTGTGTAAATATGTCTACAATACCAGACACAACAATAGGCAATAAATGACAAATGACTCTGCTGGTAAGGAAAAGTTTTCATGAAATGTTTCCTGTTGTGTGGGTTTCTATTGATCAAAGTTTTCAGTATCTACATATTTTTATGGATCATCATTACTATCTTTTTATTTTATGTGTATGAGGGTTTTACTTGCATGTAAGTTCATCATATGTTTTAATATCCATGGATGCCAGGAGAGGGCATGGAATCCTCTGGGACTGGAGTTATGGACTGGGTGTATTAGCTGTCATGTGGGTGCTGTTAACAGAATCTGGGTCGTTTATAAGAGCAGCCGGTGCTCTTAACCACTGAGCCATCTCTCCAACCATGTGGTAGGCCATTATTTCAAGATGTGCTCTAATACTGGAGTTCATGATTTCATGGAGACAACTGAAAACTTCTGAAACTAACAAATTTAGTGG
>NW_008330327.1:1674756-1679042 GCF_000622305.1 Nannospalax galili
CCGCTAGTTTATCTTTCTCAAAGGAGTCGCAGAAAGGTAGAAATCTCTGCAGATATGTAGAAATCAATTCAAGCTCAGATATACTGTGGCAATGAGTATATTGCTTGCATTTAGGTAAGTGTACCCATGTCAGGCATTGCACATGGGGGTCAGAAGAGGGTGTCTGATCCCTTGGAACTGGAATTACGGAGGGTTGTTAGCTGCCATGTGGGAATTGAACCTGGGTGCATTGCAAGAGCAGCCAGTGCTCTTTACTGCTGAGTCATCTCTCCAGCCCCCATCTGCCTGTTTTTTTGCATGCAGCAAAGGAAGTCTGTTATCTGTCTGTGACCAGGGCCTTTGGGCACACTGTGCTGTTTCCTGCTATAATGCTGGGAAAATTCCTATGTGTCTTGCACTGCTTGAGCATTTATCATACTAAAGTCTGTGTGAACTTCCAACACTGTTTCCTAAACAAAAGCTTCTCAAGAGGGAAATAAAATACTCCAGAGTGACCCCTGGTCTGTACTTCAGTTCTGTGGCACCAGACACAAGAGGGCACCCACAATATACGACACTGTTGTGTAGAAATGTCTTTCTCTGAATTGAAGCATTCTAGCCTGAGAGAGGCCCTTAAAAGTTGTGAGACCCAGAAAGCAAAATTCACAAGTTTCAGGTAGATCCAGAAACAGAGGGCAGCCACAATATATGACACTGTTGTGTAGAAATGTCTTTCTCTGAATTGAAGCATTCTAGCCTGAAGAGAGGCCCATTAAAGGTTGTGAGACCCAGAAAGCAAAATTCACAAGTTTCAGGTAGATCCAGAAACCTACAAAATTCATAAGGCCCTTCCACAAGTCTTATAAGCAGCAGACAAGTGCTGGAGAGAGGAGACTCACCAGACAAGCTGCTGCAAGTCTTGCTGAGAGCTCTAAACGTGCAGATTTGGGGAGTCATCACCCAAGCTGAGGTGGGCTTCTTAAGAATGCAGCAGCTGCTGAGGTATCCAAAGTAATGCACTCCTATACATACTCCTTAAGTAACAACAAAAATCACACTGGTTCATTGAGCTAGACTTGGGTGGAATCATTTCTTTGGTTTGTTATCAGTCAATGCCCTGTCTGGAATGAATAGAAGTTTGCCCATATTTTCCCAGGAAAAGTCACAGGACAAACAGAGTCAATGTATGAGGATGAAATTTTCTGGAGGATAAAGAATGAACAGGAGGAGGGAGCTGGAGGCTGTAGTTTTAGAGGTGCCTGGAGTAATGGTAGCAGAGATTGCCCTGCCTTGGAGCACAGGTCTGCACACCTCAGCTCCACTCTCTGATCTGCACTCCCCTATGACAGGTCTCTGCAGGACTGTCATTATTTCCAAATGGCTCACTAACATAACAAGCAAGAATTATGCCTGTTCTTCTACATATGCTTACTGACCTTGGCACATTTCTGTATCTGCCCCAACTAAACTGCATGTCTGCTTATGTGTAAAATTCCTTTAGATATCAAAGGCTGGGAATATTTGTGTATTTGTTATTCATAGTATAACATAAAGAAGAATACCTGGAAAATACTAAGAATCCAAAGAATATTTATTAAATAAATGGATTCCTTGTAGAATTGGCAAGATATCACAAAATTCTATTTGTCTAGAAAAATGTGGTTTTACGATGTTTATTTTGACTGACTTCAGAACCCAAGGTGATTTTATCACATTATTACCTATTATGCAGAGTTTACTGAGAAAAATGGGACAAAGGAACAGGTTGCATGACTGATGTAGTGAGACTTCTTTCTCTAGGTCCACCAATTTTTGGACACACTTGAGTCACAGAATACATTTCCTAGCTCATGCTGTACTAACTCAGCATCTCTAATATCCTGCCTAGGTATATGTGAGGCCACAAATGCATGTTGAATGCATGATTCCCCAGCCACATACTTAATTAAACATGCTCCTGCTTTGTTCTCTTTGCTCCAGAACTCTCCTGGGTTGAATCTAAGAGTTCTGACTAAGGACTTAGCTTCTGTTGGCTTCTTCCCCTTTATCTGATATCTTAGATTCTCATAGTCATCACCAGCATTACCAACAGAAATGTAAATATGTCATTTACATTTCAAAAATGTTTCTTGTTTTTAGATTAAGAGTGGAAGAATCTTCATCATTTTGGTCATTTATTACATAGGAGTTTGGTAGTATATGAGAGACTTGTTTAAATCTATACTGCTTATACCTCAAGTTTTGCAATACTTTAAATAAAATAACTCATCTGGAATCACCTTATGTCCACCTTTCTTGAAAGAACTCAGACATCAATCTTAGAGACTCAGCAAGAAGAGAAATCTATGTGACGTACATTGTGCCTGCCCCAAGCACTGCCTCTCTTCTCTCTGTAGACTTTGTCCCTGGATGAGATGCAGTTGCATTTGCTTGTGTGACTGTGTTTTGACTGTGGTAAGATTCAGTGCATCCTTTAGAGAGCCCTATCTATTCACAAATACAGCTGCTTGGCCCATCTGTGGACACAATAAATACTAAAGTGTGGTAATAATTCCTTATATATACGTAAGACTTACAGAATTTACCATCTTTCTAACAAAATATTTATTACTCAGTTTTGATGTAGTTAAATACCACTGGAAGCCTGTATAACATGGGTGAGAAGTCCACAATTTCAGCAATGGTTATTAAGTTAAGAATGGATCCCTTTGTTGTCCTATGCTGTGATTATCATTTTATAACATACCACAAACAACCTGGCGTAAAGGCTTTCTGGAGTAGCACCTTTGTACATTTAACATAACAAGCCGAACATGGAAAGTGTATGAAATTAACATTCATTAAATTAACTTCCAACTCTGCATTCTCAGAAGTTAAACCTTATATGCCCCAAACTACATTTTAAAAATCAAAACAATTAAAATCTCCCCTCAGATCATCCCTCTTACACTACAAGTGATGCCTGTATAGTTTTGCAAACACTCTCTTGTATGTATCTTCGCAGATTTAAAGCTTTGGCAATCATTGGACAACATTTCAAAAGGAAATGGCAGGGAGAACTCATTCAAATAAAATGCTAGAGCAACAGATTCTGGGACATTTTGGAGTCAGACAGATCTAAGTGTCAAAATCGCCTCTGACCCTTTTCCTGGAAACTACTTTATGAAATCTCTTAAAGCCTGTTTCATCAGCAGCTCATGGGGAAGGAAACATGATCTCCCTCATAAACTTCTATAACACAGTAACTTTGCACAACCTCTTCTTGGTTTCTTTCCTCAGTATGAATTATAAAACCACATCAATGCACCAGTATACACTATGTATTGGCCTAGGTAGCTTTAACTGTGACGTGAAAAGGATAATAATTTGTCATCTTTAGGAACAAGATCAAAGTACTATTTTTCTAGTTACTGATTCCTAATCAAATATGCTCTGTATGGTTGACATTTCTGTGAATATGACTATGACTCATTGATTCGGCTGGTAATCTCACTAAAACAGAGCTTTCTGACCCAAATGATGGTATCATATTATGAAAAAGGCTACTTTATGCAAACATTACACAATTGGTCCTCATTTAGAAAAACTTCCATTTAGACAGGTTACAGATTTATGTTTATTTATCTTGTAAAACATCATTCATGAGTTCCGTACTATCTGATTAGGCTCAAGATTTTTAAATATTTCATATCCTGCCTGTGTAAATGGACTGCCTGACTCGAGACTGTACTGTATTCTCGATCCTATCTGCCTATCCATCTTAGAGCTGTCTTCCTTTGAGCTGTGTCAGCAGATACCACCATATGATGAACTTTGAAGTCAGCATCTTCAGATAAAGTCTAGAATTGACCCTACTGTATTCCTCCTTCTTTGACATCGTGGTGTGCTGAGTTTGCAGAAGAGCATGGTCTCTGAAGTTTGACCATATGATGGTGAGCAATCCCTAAAACTCCGTGCTTTGCTTCCTGCTCTGCTACCTCCAGAGGCTTTGATGATTAATCAATGAGTTAAAATATACAAAGCAGGATGGCTAGAGAGATGGCTCAGTGGTTAAAAGCACTGGCTGCTCTTACAAAATGGTGGCTAACAACCATCTGTAACTCCAGTTCCCGGGGATCCAATGCCTTCTTCTGGCTTCTACAGGTACTGCATGCATGTGGTGCACTGGCATCCAGCCATGTAAAATACTCCAAAAATATAAATATAAACAAACAAACAAACAAACATCAACAGTGTCTAGTTCCCTTTAAGCTTCCCTTAAGTGAATTACCATTATTTGTTTTAAAGATTTAGGATAGAATTTGATG
>NW_008330327.1:1679357-1682500 GCF_000622305.1 Nannospalax galili
CCCCAGAAAAATATAACTTCTAACTGTATTCTAAATATGTATCCTAATATATACAGACAAATGTACCTCTCACTACCCATTTTAAAAGTTTCTTTTTGCAACAGATGGGGAATATTACAGAGCTCTACAACTGGTCAAATACAAAGAATAACTGTCTGTGAGATGACAAGCCTTAAGTGACACAGCTACAATGCAACATCTATACCTAAGGCTC
Organism: Nannospalax galili; assembly: GCF_000622305.1. Taxonomy (NCBI): domain Eukaryota; kingdom Metazoa; phylum Chordata; class Mammalia; order Rodentia; family Spalacidae; genus Nannospalax; species Nannospalax galili. The sequence continues at coordinate 1,679,572 of NW_008330327.1, forward strand.
AGGAAACAAAGCAGAATAGGGAACAGAGGGAATATTAATGCATCTACCAACTCTTACCAGCAAAACTTCCTCGTGAAACAGATGGTGATTAACCCAGAAAACCACAACTGGCCAAAGTTCAGAGAATAAGGGACCGCAGAGTGCTTGTCTCTGAAGAGGACGATTGTATCAAACCTCTGCCATGCAGGCCTCAGGGACCATTGCTGAAGAGATGGTAGAAAAACTGTAAGGGTCAGGGGTGGTGGAGGATCACAAGGAAACAGTTTTCCAGGAGACGGAGAACTTGCTCATGTGAACTTGCAGCAAGGTGACAGCATGCACAAGACTCATGCAAGCTCAAACCAGACAAAAATCCAGCAGAGAGGTTCAGAAATGGGTAAGAAGCCCAAATGTTACTTTAAGGAACTTTTGGCAACTGATGACTACTGGGAGAGAGAAAGTCGGTTTTCTTTATGGGAGTGATATTAGATGCTGACCAGGCACCAATGGATGGATACAAACTTAGCTTAATAGACCTTAACTTATACGACAGAATGCATGAAGGTTCAGATAGGGGAGGGGGTCTAAATCTGATCAGGAAATATTTTAAGAAATTTGCAAAAATTCAACAAAACATTTCAAAGAATCTTTTTGCGATAATGCATTAGTCTATAAAAAATATGCTAAAGTTATTTTTATGTGCATGTACACATGTGTGGCATCATTGTGTTATGTCCTGACATACTCAATATTACAGAAAGTAACTCTTATTCCTTATTAAATGCTGAGTATGTCACTTGCTGATGATATTTACTTGACAGAAAAGAGGGACTTGGAAGAAGTGAAATAGAATGTGCTGTGTTCTGTTACTGGAGACATGATACACGGGTGGATATAATCTGCTGTGGTCTAAACATGTGATTTTCACCATTCTTGCGTTTTTTCTCATACGTGTTTCTCCACCAGCTCCCTTGTCTTCCCATAGAAATGACTAGAACAATATTTTATATGATTCTCATAGAAAAATGAGAATTGCATCTGTGAAATGAAGATATTCCTTTTTAAAAAAATTTCAACAAGATTTCTTTTCTGGGTACCCTATATTTTGTGATAAAATTCCTTGGTAAGATCATTGGAGTAAGCAAGTATTTTTGATACAAAGGTCTTAACCTGGGTACAAAATTACTTTCCCTGAGTAGGCCTATGCTGTGGAAGAGGTAAGAGTTATCAGGAGGCAGGGTATTTGGCAGTGGATATTTGTTGTTCATTATGTATGTGTATGCATATGTGTGCACGTGTGTGCATGCCTACGTGTGTGTGTGTGTGTGTGTGTGTGTGTGGAGTGTGCATGTGGTGTGTTAGTTGGGATCTAACTTGGGACTTCAAGCACTGTGCTATGTCCCCAGGTCAAACAAAAAGAAAAATAAATAACTTTCTGTTTTATATTGAAAGCAATTACATAAGCTAGGTTCAAAACTGCTCTAAGGAGAAAAAAAGACAACGTAAACAATGTAGAACTTAGAAATCAAAGGTGGGCACGATGAAGTCAGACCATGAGAATTCTTAGTCCTCTGGGAATTCAAACTATTACGGAATATAAGCTGCATTGTCTTATTAGTCTTATTTACTTCTAGGGGGAAATGAGCTCTAATTCTAATCATGGTTTAGTAGGTCAAGTTCAGTCATTTTTCTTGCAAACAGCAACCAAAAAAGACTCTGTGAACTCTAACAGCACACGGAAAACTAGCGCAATAAAAGGTCTTCAGAGTGAAGACACAGCAAGAATGAAAGCAAGCCAGGAAGAGAGGTCACAGCCCAAGCGAAAGGAACCCCGTGGTGTTCTGATTCTTTTAAACACCTCATTTAGCCTTCTAGCTGAGTATGGACTTTTGCCAAGACATGCAGGGTGCTGAAACCTCCAAAGGCATTTGCAGTCTATCTGGAAACGTTAAGCATGAAGTCAGCAGCCAGGAAAGGAAAGGGAGGAAAGAGGAAGAAGGGAAAATGGAAGGAAGAAGAGAGGAACCGAGCAAATGGGGAACGGAGGGAAGGACAAGGGAGACAGGAAGGGAAATGAAGAGAAGGGAGAATAAAGGAAGGGGAGAGGGAAAAGCACTTCTCACAGCTCTTCTGTGAGTCTGCTGACCTTTTCAGAAACAAAAATGATTCTGATTTGTTTGTTACTAAATAGTTATAAATCTATATTTAAAAAAATGAAATTTATAATAAAAAACATGACATAAGCGACTTAAAGACTAGTGTCATATGAGAACATTCTTTACATGTCACGTTTCTGGAACATTTCTGTTGCTGGGAGTCCAGACCTGGTCCCTGGAGATTCTGTGAAATCTTAGATAATAGATTTGAACATCCACAGATCACTTAAGAACAAGGACAATGGGAGTTTAGGTCTCTGAATTCGTGCTTAGACATGTGGCCACAGTCACATTTTGTGGTCTATTGGTGAATTATTGTATAATTTTTGTCTTTAAAGAGCTGACACAGCACCCATTTTCCTGCAGCATTTGTTTTGTGGTGTGGCGTAATCATGAACTAACCCCTTTAAGATAACTTGTATTAACATGCACATTAATACTATAATTTCAGAACATAATGAATTCATGCTTATTATTACTTGAGTAATGATGTCAAAAAAAGGAACTTAGACATGTGGCCACAGTCATATTTTGTGGTCTATTGGTGAATTATTGTATAGTTTTTGTCTTTAAAGAGCTGACACAGCACCCATTTTCCTGCAGCGTTTGTTTTGTGGTGTGGCGTAATCATGAACTAACCCCTTTATAAGATAACTTGTATTAACATGCACATTAATACTATAATTTCAGAACATAATTTATTTTGGGAAATTATCCTCTAATTGTCTTATGAGATTTTCTGTGAAAACATCTCTGGATAGGATAACTCTCTTTAAGATGAAGTGGTTCTTGAA
>NW_008330327.1:1684416-1695012 GCF_000622305.1 Nannospalax galili
CGCCCGCTCCCGCGGCCCCAGCTCGCCTCGCGCCGGCAGTTTCGGGCCTACTCCTCCCCTCCCCCGCCAGCCGCCCAGGACTTGACCGCGTAACTAGCCCAACTCCCGCCCGCCGCTCGCCATGGACGCCGGTGTGACTGAAAGCGGACTCAACGTGACTCTCACCATTCGGTTGCTGATGCATGGAAAGGAAGTGGGCAGCATCATCGGGAAGAAAGGGGAGTCGGTGAAAAGGATTCGCGAGGAGAGCGGCGCCCGGATCAACATCTCGGAGGGGAACTGCCCGGAGAGAATCATCACGCTGACCGGGCCCACCAATGCCATCTTCAAGGCCTTCGCCATGATCATCGACAAGCTGGAGGAAGACATCAACAGCTCCATGACCAACAGCACGGCTGCCAGCAGGCCCCCAGTCACCCTGCGGCTGGTGGTGCCGGCCACCCAGTGCGGCTCCCTGATCGGGAAGGGCGGCTGCAAGATCAAGGAGATCCGCGAGAGCACGGGGGCCCAGGTCCAGGTGGCGGGGGATATGCTGCCCAACTCCACCGAGCGGGCCATCACCATTGCCGGCGTGCCGCAGTCGGTCACCGAGTGTGTCAAGCAGATCTGCCTGGTCATGCTGGAGACGCTCTCCCAGTCTCCGCAAGGGAGAGTCATGACCATTCCGTACCAGCCCATGCCGGCCAGCTCACCCGTCATCTGTGCGGGCGGCCAAGACCGCTGCAGCGACGCGGCGGGCTACCCTCACGCCACCCACGACCTGGAGGGACCACCTCTAGACGCCTACTCGATTCAAGGACAACACACCATTTCTCCGCTCGATCTGGCCAAGCTGAACCAGGTGGCAAGACAACAGTCTCACTTTGCCATGATGCACGGCGGGACCGGATTCGCCGGAATTGACTCCAGCTCTCCAGAGGTGAAAGGCTATTGGGCAAGTTTGGATGCATCTACTCAAACCACCCATGAACTCACCATTCCAAATAACTTAATTGGCTGCATAATCGGGCGCCAAGGCGCCAACATCAATGAGATCCGCCAGATGTCCGGGGCCCAGATCAAAATTGCCAACCCAGTGGAAGGCTCTTCTGGAAGGCAGGTCACTATCACTGGCTCGGCTGCCAGTATTAGCCTGGCCCAGTATCTAATCAATGCCAGGCTTTCCTCTGAGAAGGGCATGGGGTGCAGCTAGAACAGTGTAGGTTCACTCGTAACCCCCTTCTGCTGTTTTCCCATGATCCAACTGTAATTTCTGGTCAGTGATTCCAGGTTTTAAATAATTTGTAAGTGTTCAGTTTCTACACTTTATCATCCGCTAAGAATTTAAAGAAATCACATTCTCTGTTCAGCTGTTAATGCTGGGTTCCATATTTAGTTTTATAAGCTTTTCCCTGTTTTTAGTTTTGTTTGGGTTTTTTGGCTCATGGATTTTATTTCTGTTTGTTGATAAGAAATGTAAGAGTGGAATGTTAATAAATTTCAGTTTAGTTCTGCAAAAAAAAAAAAATTTAAAACATGAAACAGAAAACCTTAGTAGTAAAAATGGTGTCCAGTACACATCAAGAGCTAAGTGGAGGAAGCATTGTGCCATTATTTTCCAAGGATTACTTCCTTTAGTACTCATAAAGACATAAAGTGGACACTGTTAGTATAGCCATTTGCGAAATGACTTCACTGATGTGTGGAAAGTCAAGCGTCTTGCAATTTTATTCAATTCCTGCTGCAGTAGTAGTATATCCTATAGTGGATGATTTTAAAATAATAGAGTTTTGTTACAGTTATGCAGCTGGGGAAGTCCAAGACCAAAGTGGCAGCAGATAATGTCTGATGGGGTCATCCTCTGCTCCAGTAGTGGCACCTCTTTCTGTATTATCCCAGCAATGACAGAAAGGCACAGCAGCTCCTTCCAACCTCTCTTACAAGGGCCCAGTCCCACTCATGAGGACAAAGCCCTTTACGCCCGCAAAGACTCTGCCTTTTCATACAATTATGTCCCAACGTTTTTGGGGAGCAGCAATTTCAAACCATTGCACTTGCTGAGGTCATATGTCTAGTGTTCTAGTTTCACTTCTGTTGTGTGATAAAGTACCCCAAAAAAAGTAACTTAAGGGAGAAAGAGCTTATTTTAGCTCACAGTTCCAGGTTACAGTTCCTCGTGGCATAGAAGACACAATGGTACGAGCTGAAGACAGCCAGTTGCATCACATCCACAGTCAAGAGCTGAGAGACTTGAACGCATGCAGGTTTACTTGCATGCCTGTACCAAGCTCCATTTCTGAGCTCCATTTTCCTCTGGTGTACAGTCCAGACCCCTTGCCTAAAGAAGGGTACTGCCCAAAGTAGGATGGATCTTCCCGCACTCCTTCACTTGGGTAAGACAATCTCTCACAAACATGCCCACAGGCCATGTAGATTCTCTTCAACCTTATGGAAATTCTCTTCTGGTCAATTGTAGGTTGTGTTACCATGCTGACAAAGTTATCCATCATGCCTAGTAAGAGAACTTTATAATAAGAACTTCTGAATATGCATTCAAACTTCAGATGTCATGATAATTATCATTACTCCCTTGTAATGAGGCTACACTGTGGTTAGATGGAATATTTCAAGGACTCAAATTAACTGAAAATGTGTTGAATTACCATTATTAAATATTAGATCCTACTTATTTCTAATGTAGAAAGTAAGGTTGAAGACAAAAATTTCTAAAAATGTTTTTATTAGACAAGGTTCAGAATATTAGATCTAATCAAATCATCTTTCAATATTACAACAGATAATGCCCTCTCTTGTTTGCTTGTGGAGCATGAAGAAATTCAGTAGCATTTTCTATGAGGACCCTATCTAGCAAATATACTTACTTTTGACAAATTCAAGGCTTATTACAGTCTATTGCTAGTATATTGACAGTATTTTTATAGATATAAAACATGAAGTTGCATATTTTCACTATTTTATTGTGACGCTTTTAGTGTATGTGCATGTGTTCATGTTGGTGTGTGTATGCACATATGCATTTATGCATGTGGAAGCCAGAGGTTGACATGAGGTGTTTTCCTCAATCCATCTCCTCTTCAGTTTTTGAGACAGGGTCTCTCAGTCAACCTGGAGCTCCTCAACTGCTAGTTAGACTGACTGACCAGCAAGCACCAGGGATCCTTCTTCTTTCTCCTCTCCAGCCCTGGCCAGGGATTACAAGCCTGCTACCACTCCTGGCATTTTTTAAAATGTGAGTACTGGGCATTCAACTCAGGAGCTCATGCTGACAAGGTAAACACTTTACCAACTAAGCTATGTCCCACAAACTTGATTGGAGAATGGAGCTTGCTGGTTTCAATGTTCTTGTTGTTATCCAATTCTACTTTGCTCTCACAAGGCCAGTTATTTATTATATTTCTCAGGCTCACATGCTTTCTGATTATTTCAGACCTCTTCCTGCCACTTCACCCTGCTCATCCTCACAGCACACAGTTGTCCTGGCCTCTTAGCTGACAAAAACAGAGAGCCTTCACTAAGCTTATTCCAGGTCAGTTCTTAGATTCTCCAGGCTCCTATACTACTCATGTCCATGTCTTTTCAGATCTCGTCCACACTTGAGCTGCATCTTTTTCACCATCATTTAAACAACTTATCAGTCTGAAAAAGAAGTCAGATTTACACGTATCTCCATCGTTTCCCACGTTGCCTTCTTCCTCATGCTTGATTTCTGGATAAATATAGCACTAAGTGCTCTGACATTTGGACCCCATTTCTTTCCACTCTGGCTTCTGACTCTGACTCCAACAAACATTACTCAATGAAGTGGTCAGTTTGATTTATTTGTCTGCAATAAGATTATTATGAAAGCATGCTTCATGTGCCTCCTGGACAAGGCAAAATCCTGGCTTTCCTCCATCCTCCAGAGCTGCTTTCTGCAGGCTCTTTGCTGACTCAAGTGTAAAATGCTAATTTACCCTGGTTCTGTTCTGGGCTTCTTTTGGGAAAATTTTATCCATGTTCAACTTTTAATGACTATCTACACACAACTCCCAGATTTCCATGCCAGCCCATTCCTGTCTGGTAAGCATCTGTGTTTATTCACCTTGCAATGAATTGCTTTCTTATAGGTATCTCTGACTTTAAAAATCTTGTACCAAACTTTCCAACTTCTTTACCTATCTTGAAGCACCTTTGTCAGTAATGTTTCTCCCATTTACTTATGTGCTAATGATGGAAATCTTTAAAGTCACCTGTAATTTGACCTCAGTTCATATTTTTGAATACACACTCTGGATAGTTCTCAAATCCATCACTGTTGTTCCCTATCTATAATTGCACCTATGCTTGGACTAGTGATCTACTGGGACAATCATATCTCCCTATTCTGTCCTTGTGCTTTTTCTGACTCTTGTTCACGTCACCTTTGCCACAAATTATTGATGCTGAAAATACGTAGCTCAAAATTGGATTATATTTCTCTCCTAGATTAAAACTCTTCCAAGTACTAGAGTCCAAGTTTTTTTTGTACATTTTTATGTATATGAGGGTTATGTTTGCATGTATGTAAGAGCATCCATGCCAAGCAATACCCTCAAAGGACAGAAGAGGGCTTCAGATAGCCTAGAATTAGAGTCACATACAGTTGTTAGCCACCATATGAATGCTAGGATTCAAATCTGGGTCCTCTGCAAGAGCAGCCAGTGTTCTCCAGCTCCAAGTACAAATTCTTTTAAAATATATTTTATTATTTTTATTTTATGTGTGTGTCTGTATACCCATGTTATGCAATACCCTCAAAAGACAAGAGAGGGTGTCCTATTCCCCTGGAACTGGAGTTAAGGACAGTTGGTAGCCACCTTGTGGGTGCTGGGAATCTAACCCGGGTCCTCTGCAAGAGCAGTCAGTGCTCTTAACTGCTGAGTCACCTCTCCAGGCCCAGGAGTGCAACTACTTAGTGGGGGTCTTGCAGGCAAACTCCATTTCAGTCTCCCTGCTGCACTGTAGTTATCTCTCCTCAAGTCATCTGAGTGGACAGACCGCTCCCAATGTGCCAGTCTGTCTCCCGTCTGAATCTCTCCACTTTTACTTTTTGTCTGGTGAAAGCTGCCCCCTTCCCCCACATATTTTATTTACTATCTGTTTTTCTTTAGGCCTAAGTTCAAAGAAAAGTTCCCCAAATTGTCTGTCCCCCAAGTCTAAACTGGGACCTCTCATGGTGTGCTTTCATCATATATTAAACTTTTCTTTGTTAGTGTTTCTTACAAATATCTGTGGCTTATCTTCTACATCTAGCACTGTGGCTAACAGATAGCATGCCCTCCAGAGATGCTTGTTGATACAGAAGACTGAATGGAAACAAGACTGTTTATAAAGCCATTTCATAAACATTTCCTCCAAGGCTAGACAAGTAGTAAATTAACCAAATGAAGTCTATTAATCTATTACACCATAAAAGGTTACACCGTGTATAATAAGATCGATGTTCAAATCTGCCATCATGGTTGTCAAGCCTGTGATTTATAAACATACTTATACAAGGCAAATATTACATGTGTATCTTCTAGAATCAGTTTAAGAAATTAAGGCATTTAATTAGAATTTATAACTGAAATTTCTAAACATAAAATCTAAAAAGTATCTAGCAAAGTGTTCATAGTTCCAGCTCCAACAGTGAGAATCCAGTTTTCATTGTATCCTTTCTCCTATGGTTTATATGACTTTCTGTTTATCCTCTCTCTGTCACCTATCATCCATCATGTATATCTATCTATCTATCTATCTATCTATCTATCTATCATCTATCATCTATATATCATCTATCTATCTGTCATCTATCTATCTGTCATCTATCTATCGATCTATCATCTAACTAGCTAGCATCTATCTATGTATCTATCTATATATCTATCATGTACCATCCATCATCTATCTATCATCTATCGTCTCTCTATCTCCATCTATCTGTCAACTATCTATCTTTAGTTATTTAACTAAAGGACACATGTAGTTGATAAAATGATAACTTTAAATTTCCAAAATAAAAATAAATGACCAGTGACTTTTTACAAAGCTGATCTACTTCATTTGCAGACCAAGGTGTTCTTTCTCTAATTCATAATTCCACTTCCCTCCATTTTCAGTGCCATGCCTCTGAAGCGTTCTCCTCTTTGCCTTCAAAAGCATCCCAGTCTCTTTCTTTCCCTGTTTTCTCCATTTTCAGACTCTGTTGTAGTGATTCCTTATTTGTCCAAGTTTTAAATCCTGGGGTTCCTCAAGCTCAGTTCTTGATCTGTGTCATTTAGGGAGAACTGAAAAGTTGAGGCAGACAATAAATGAAAATTGAGATAGCTGAGTTTCCTTGAGGTAAGAACCCCATTTGTTTCATTTTTTAAATGTACTCTTCCTCTTTTTCTGATTACACTGGGTCCTAGTTCTGTCTAAGAATGCCTAAGGTTTATGTAACTTGTGTGAAATACAAAATGGAATAGGAAACATATCCATGAAGCCGTGTAACTGAAAACCAGGCTGCCAGTGCTCACCAACCAGCAAATAAAGGGTCAAATGGAAGTGATGGAGCATTCTTCTACTGAGAGACTGAAGTTGGAATGGGGGTGGTTAGAAGGAGCAGAGAATACCGAGGTCAGAATGCAGGAAATGAGTGACGAAGTTCACTCACTGCTTTCATTCATTAATCTACACCTTGGCTTCTGTCTCAGAGAGTGCTTGACCATTCCTAAAAATTCTTTTAAAGCATATATTTGAAAAATATAATCATTGTATGATATCCTATAGATGCAAATAGTGAAAATTAAGTGAAAGAAAGTTTTACACAAACAATTCCTAGTATATGATTCCTCTTTATATTTCAATATTTATTTGGTATTGTATTTGTAATTGTTAAAATGAGATCCTGCTTTTAATAACATCTTATAATCTATTTCTTTAACCTGTTTTATTCTTAAAAAGCTTTTTATATCACTATACTAAGAGATTATGGCTTTATAGAGATAGGCTATCCAGTTTCTAGGCTAATTCAGCTTCTAAAGGAGACAACATTTTGAAAGTACTATATCCCAAACTCAATGATCTGTATCTGTATATCTGTTTTTAGCATGATGTCATAAGTGTAAAAGTTGAGGAAGTAAGGCGTCCCTTTAGGCAATACTCCAAATAGAAGTGGACATTTTTCTTCCACTGTCTCGTAGTTGTCTTAATCACAGGAAATGAAAGTGGTGACAAACTGGCTATAACTAGTTTGGGTGAATTATTTTTAACAGGACATGTTCTTCAAAAAAAATTGAAAATTAAAGTGAAACCATTCATTCTTAGGCCATGAAGACTATCTGTTAGAATTAACAAACGAAGTAAATTGAACTTGCTTACATAATAAAATTGATAATACTCATTTTTAGTGCAACATGATGGAAAAATTCATCATAAAAGTTTTCCTAAAGATAAAAGTAATAAATGTTTTCACAGGAAATTTAGGAAAGTTGCATGCATGAAAATTGACTGTAACCCAGTAAAAAAATTGTTCTATATCCATCAAAATTATACAAAGATCTTTTATAAACTTTTAATTTTTAGCTGCTACTGTAAGGACAATTTGCATAGTGACTGAAGATATTCTTAACAAGTTACTTTCTTCGTTAGTAAATAATTTGAATGAAAATGTAGTCACACTTACAAAAATACAAAATTTAATAGTCATAGATTTATTTTTACATATTTAATGAATCGCATCAGAAACTTTTATTGAAAATTCCAGTATTTATCAGTTTATGCTTGTCTTAGTTTCTTAGAGGATAGCTTATACATTTTGAAAATTTCTATAAAGTAGAATAGTTTCTACAGTTAACCATTTTCTTTATAAATCATACTCTTGAAACATCTCATTTTGCCATATATAAATGCACATTTTAATTTTCAAAATGCTTTAGACTCCACCCTATTATATTATTCTTTAAATGTGGTAAATTTACATGGGAGATTATTTCATAGAATGTAAGAATTTTACTCTTTTCTGTACACAGTTATATTTATTCCTGTCATTCTAATTATTAGTGTGTTCAGACAATAGTAAGCACTATAAGCTTTTTAAAATAAAATAAATTTAACATTTGGAAACTAAAACATTGAATTTAATTCTGAGAAGCAAATGTGAAAGTAAAACACCATGACTTTCTTTTAGCTCTCTGGCTGTTTTATATCCACTTAAGAACCATTCACTTAAGCATCACTTAACCCTTCCACACTCACAGACCACTTCTAAAAGAAGCCCAGTGGGAAACCCAGTCTTCCCCTGTGTGTCCAGGAGCTATGAGCTGCAGTTTCTCTTACCATTCTGTTGGACGGCCTCTCTCTTAACAGAAATTCTGCCAGCAGCTGGAAACAGCTTCTGACCCAGTGCTGTGCCGATAGACATGGCCAATGCAGTCTGATTTGCATATCATGCAGCCAAGATTAATAATTCAAAAGACAAGGATAATTTATTCAGTTAAGCCTCCAAGTTGGAAACATCCGTATAGGGGAACTCTTGAGGAGTGGAGACAGACAACAAATGACTCATTTTGCAGGAAATAATATTTAACAGAAAATTTGAGAACGCTACTATTGAAATTATTGTATCCACTGGCCTAAACAACAGAGAGCATTCTTTCTTACCATATATTTGCACTTAGATAATAAGGGATTATAAACACTTTAGGTTGAATTTAGAGTTGAATTTGCTTTTTCCTTATTTTTCAAATTTTTATTGAATTTTATATTAAGCATACAATAACTGAACTACTTTATAAACAATTTGAGAGAACCATAAAACTGAGGCTCTTGGAGGTAAATCGGAATACGTACCCTTCCAGTGCACTGCTGAAGGGCTGTTAGAATTTAGAGCTTAGCCATTTTATTTTCTGTGATTAAGTTCAGGAGACATAAAAAAGTACTTCAGCTGGCTAGGGATTACAGAAAGAGGTGCTGTCCAAGAGGACAGCCCCATGAGACAGCAGGTGATACATCCCAGTCGGCGCACTCAAGAGCACCTAGAAGCTCAGTCTCACCTTTCAGACAGGAAAAACACCTGGTCTTTTCTGAGGAGTATGTGAGTTTTATTATCAAGTAAACACTTAGTTCACCTGACTTGAAGGGTAGGGATTATACCGATTATGTACACTATAAGGCCTGAGACGGGCTGAAGATTATTTTTCTGTATAATTTTAAGAACAAGGATACACTAGGGTAACAACCAGGCTGCTTAATTTTAGACATCAGATCAAAGGATCTTTTCCACACTACAAAAGCACATAACCATATTTCAAAAGTTTCGGCCATCACTATGAAAAGCGCAAGGTGAGTCACCATTTGTGGGGTGGCCAGAATTCCCCCAAAGCTTTCTGTTTCTTTGTCTTGCTTCCTGATAGCCAAAAAAATGGTCTGTACTTCTCCTTTTTTTGTAAAATGGCAACCTGATAGCCTGGTCTTCCTGCTAAGCCCCATTTTACCAATCACCCCCGTTGCCTTAGGATCCCCTAGCTGACTGGAGTGGCCTGAGGAGCAAACCTAATTGTCTGAACAGTTCTGCTCTTTCCATGACATGGAGCCTTATACAAGGCCACCAGGGGACTGATACACAGGGCGAAGCAATGGGTACAGCCAACAGCGCTAATATCACTGGTACGCTGCTGGGACTACCTCATGGGTCCTGCACATATGGGCTGCTGTGTTACTGTCACACTTTTTTGTTTTAAATTTTTAGTAGTCTTCTAGCAAGAGGCAAATATTTCGTTCCTTTTGTACTGGATCTGCAAATTATGTTGTCATTTCTGCCCAAACGAGTGGAAATAGCCCAGGAAATAACTTCTGTTCAGCTTATGAAATTTCAGTGGGACTAAATTTTGAGACTTTGCATTTTTCTATTTTAGAAACAATATAGTACACTGAAGTTCACCATATTAGTTTTCTGTTTTCTTATCTGTGAAGAAGTAATCATACTTTGGACATTTCAGGGAGCTTTCATGTGGATGTAGACGTACATAGTGTGCACATATGCCCGTAGCCTTGCCCTATAAAATGTAGATATTTCTTGCTTGCTCAATAAAGTCTATTTACTGTAGAAATCTACAATATATGAAGTTTCTTTCTGAATGATAATTTTGATGTAATACCATAAATTAACTTAAAATGACCTTCTAAAAAGCAGCACGGTAAAACGATCGGTCCTGGGTTTGCCTCTTCCAAGCTGTGTGGTCTCTGAACAGAACTTGTGATTTCCTTGTTTAGAAGGAGTTAAAGCTGCATGTCCACAGAGCTCATAGTGGTCACAGGTGAACTGATACCTGAAAATCTGGTAAGCGGTGAATGCCAGAGCTGTCTATGAAAAAAAGTGGGATCAGGGCTGGAAAGATGGCTCAGCGGTTAAGAGCACTTAACCACTCTTGCAGAGGACCCGTTCGATTCCCAGCACCCACATGGCAGCTATGAACTGTCCTTAATTCCAGTTCCAGGGGAATCCGACGCCCTCTTCTGACCTCTGTGGCATTTCACGACACAGTGCACTCACATATGTGCAGGCAATACACTAATAGACATAAAATAAAAATAATAAATAAAATATTTTTAAAA